>NC_066240.1:1946099-2261956 GCF_024542735.1 Bombus huntii | reverse complement strand
TATCACATAACGTAAAACGTCATTTCTTTATACTTTTTCTTTATAATGTAATACGATATAACGTTATAGCATATAACGTAATACGTTATATCGTTATACCATATAACGCAATAGGATATAACGTTATAGCATACAACGTAATACGTTATAACGTTAAACCATATAACGTTATCCGTTATAACGTTATACCATATAGCGTAACACTATATAACGTTATAGCATATAAGGTAATCCGTTATAACGTTATACTATATAACATAATAATATATAACGTTATACCATATAACGTAATCCGTTATAACGTTCTACCATGTAACGTAATACGTCATAACGTTATACCATATGACGTCATACCATATAACGTAATCTGTTATAACGTTATACCATATAACGAAATACGTTATAACGTTATACCATATAACGTAAAACGTCATTTCGATAAACCATATATCGTAATACGTCATAACGTCATACCATATAACGTAAAACGTCATTTCGATAAACCATATATCGTAATACGTCATAACGTCATACCATATAACGTAATACGTTGTAACGCTAAACCATATAACGTAATAATTTATAACGTTGTACCATATAACGTAATACGTTATAACGCTATACCATATAACGTAATACGTTATAACGTTATACCATATAACGTAATACGTTATAACGTTATGGCATACATAGTTATACCATATAACGTAATACGTCATAACGTCATACCATATAACGTAATGCGTTATAACGTTAAACCATATAACGTAATGCGTTATAACGTTATACCATATAACGTAAAACGTCATTTCGTTATACCATATAAGGTAATACGTTATAACGTTATACCATATAACGTAATATGTTATAACGTTATACCATATAATGTAATACGTTATATGTTATAACGTTATACCATATAACGTAATACGTTATAAAGTTATATCATATAACGTAAAACGTCATTTCTTTATACTTTTTCTTTATAATGTAATACGATATAACGTTATAGCATATAACGTAATACGTTATAACGTTATACCATATAGCGTAATAGGATATAACGTTATAGCATACAACGTAATACGTTATAACGTTAAACCATATAACGTTATCCGTTATAACGTTATACCATATAGCGTAACACTATATAACGTTATAGCATATAAGGTAATCCGTTATAACGTTATACTATATAACATAATAATATATAACGTTATACCATATAACGTAATCCGTTATAACGTTCTACCATGTAACGTAATACGTCATAACGTTATACCATATAACGTAATACGTTATAACGTTATGGCATACATAGTTATACCATATAACGTAATACGTCATAACGTCATACCATATAACGTAATGCGTTATAACGTTAAACCATATAACGTAATACGTTATAAAGTTATATCATATAACGTAAAACGTCATTTCTTTATACTTTTTCTTTATAATGTAATACGATATAACGTTATAGCATATAACGTAATACGTTATTACGTTATGCCATATATCGTAATACGTTATGACGTTATACCATATAACGTAAAACGTTATTTCTTTATACCATATAACGTAATACGTTATAACGTTATACCATATATCGTAATTCGTTATAACGTTATACCATATAACGTTATACGTCATGTAGTTATACCATATGACGTTATACCATATAACGTAGTACGTTATAACGTTATACCATATCACGTAATACGTCATAACGTTATACCCTATGACGTTACATAATATAACGTAATACGTTATACCGTTATGCCATATATCGTAACACGTTATAACGTTATACCATTTAACGTAATACGTTAAAACGTTATACCATGTAACGTAATTAGTTATAACGTTATACCATATAACGTAATCCGTTATAACGTTATACCATATAACGTAAATCGTCATTTCGTTATACCATATATCGTAATACGTTATAACGTTATACCATATAACGTAATACGTTACAAAGTTATACGATATAACGTAATACGTTATAACGTTATACCATATAACGTAATATGTTATAACGTTATACCATATAACGTAATACGTTATAAAGTTATATCACATAACGTAAAACGTCATTTCTTTATACTTTTTCTTTATAATGTAATACGATATAACGTTATAGCATATAACGTAATACGTTATATCGTTATACCATATAACGTAATAGGATATAACGTTATAGCATACAACGTAATACGTTATAACGTTAAACCATATAACGTTATCCGTTATAACGTTATACCATATAGCGTAACAGCATATAGCATGTAAGGTAATCCGTTATAACGTTATACTATATAACATAATAATATATAACGTTATACCATATAACGTAATCCGTTATAACGTTATACCATATAACGTAAATCGTCATTTCGTTATACCATATATCGTAATACGCTATAACGTTATACCATATAGCGTAAAACGTCATATCGTTATACCATATATCGTAATACGTTATAACGTTAAACCATATAACGTAATCCGTTATAACGTTACACCATATAACGTAAAACGTCATTTCGTTATACCATATAACGTAATACGTTATAACGTTTCACCATATAACGTAAAACGTCATTTCGTTATACCATATAACGTAATACGTTATATCGTTATGCCATATATCGTAATACGTTATAACGTTATACCATATAACGTAATACGTTATAACGTTATACCATATAACGTAAAACGTCATTTCGTTATACCATATGACGTTATACCATATAACGTAATAATTTATAACGTTATACGATAT
This sequence comes from Bombus huntii, assembly GCF_024542735.1. Taxonomy (NCBI): domain Eukaryota; kingdom Metazoa; phylum Arthropoda; class Insecta; order Hymenoptera; family Apidae; genus Bombus; species Bombus huntii. The sequence continues at coordinate 2,259,165 of NC_066240.1, read as the reverse complement.
CACGTAATACGTCATGACGTTATACCCTATGACGTTATATAATATAACGTAATACGTTATACCGTTATGCCATATATCGTAATACGTTATAACGTTATACCATATAACGTAATATGTTATAACGTTATACCATATAATGTAATACGTTATATGTTATAACGTTATACCATATAACGTAATACGTTATAAAGTTATATCATATAACGTAAAACGTCATTTCTTTATACTTTTTCTTTACAATGTAATACGATATAACGTTATAGCATATAACGTAATACTTTATAACGTTATACCATATAGCGTAATAGGATATAACGTTATAGCATACAACGTAATACGTTATAACGTTAAACCATATAACGTTATCCGTTATAACGTTATACCATATAGCGTAACACTATATAACGTTATAGCATATAAGGTAATCCGTTATAACGTTATACTATATAACATAATAATATATAACGTTATACCATATAACGTAATCCGTTATAACGTTCTACCATGTAACGTAATACGTCATAACGTTATACCATATGACGTCATACCATATAACGTAATCCGTTATAACGTTACACCATATAACGAAATACGTTATAACGTTATACCATATAACGTAATACGTTATATCGTTATGCCATATATCGTAATACGTTATACCGTTATGCCATATATCGTAATACGTTATAACCTGATACCATATAACGTAATACGTTATAACGTTTTACCATATAACGTAATACGTTATAACGTTATACAATATAACGTAATACGTCATAACGTAATACGTTATAACGTTATACCATATAACATAAAACGTCATTTCGTTATACCATATATCGTAATACGTTATAACGTCATACCCTATGACGTTACATAATATAACGTAATACGTTATACCGTTATGCCATATATCGTAACACGTTATAACGTTAAACCATATAACGTAATCCGTTATAACGTTACACCATATAACGTAAAACGTCATTTCGTTATACCATATAACGTAATGCGTTATACCGTTATGCCATATATCGTAATACGTTATACCATTATGCCATATAACGTAATACGTTATAAAGTAATACCATTTAACGTAATACGTTATAAAGTTATACGATATAACGTAATACGTTATTACGTTATGCCATATATCGTAATACGTTATGACGTTATACCATATAACGTAATACGTTATAAAGTAATACCATTTAACGTAATACGTTATAAAGTTATACGATATAACGTAATGCGTTATTACGTTATGCCATATATCGTAATACGTTATGACGTTATACCATATAACGTAAAACGTTATTTCTTTATACCATAAAACGTAATACGTTATAACTTTATACCATATCACGTAATACGTCATAACGTTATACCCTATGACGTTACATAATATAACGTAATACGTTATACCGTTATGCCATATATCGTAACACGTTATAACGTTATACCATTTAACGTAATACGTTAAAACGTTATACCATGTAACGTAATTAGTTATAACGTTATACCATATAACGTAATCCGTTATAACGTTATACCATATAACGTAAATCGTCATTTGGTTATACCATATATCGTAATACGTTATAACGTTATACCATATAACGTAATACGTTACAAAGTTATACGATATAACGTAATACGTTATAACGTTATACCATATAACGTAATATGTTATAAAGTTATATCATATAACGTAAAACGTCATTTCTTTATACTTTTTCTTTATAATGTAATACGATATAACGTTATAGCATATAACGTAATACGTTATAACGTTATACCATATAGCGTAATAGGATATAACGTTATAGCATACAACGTAATACGTTATAACGTTAAACCATATAACGTTATCCGTTATAACGTTATACCATATAGCGTAACACTATATAACGTTATAGCATATAAGGTAATCCGTTATAACGTTATACTATATAACATAATAATATATAACGTTATACCATATAACGTAATCCGTTATAACGTTCTACCATGTAACATAATACGTCATAACGTTATACCATATAACGTAATACGTTATAACGTTATGGCATACATAGTTATACCATATAACGTAATACGTCATAACGTCATACCATATAACGTAATGCGTTATAACGTTAAACCATATAACGTAATACGTTATAAAGTTATATCATATAACGTAAAACGTCATTTCTTTATACTTTTTCTTTATAATGTAATACGATATAACGTTATAGCATATAACGTAATACGTTATTACGTTATGCCATATATCGTAATACGTTATGACGTTATACCATATAACGTAAAACGTTATTTCTTTATACCATATAACGTAATACGTTATAACGTTATACCATATATCGTAATTCGTTATAACGTTATACCATATAACGTTATACGTCATGTAGTTATACCATATGACGTTATACCATATAACGTAGTACGTTATAACGTTATACCATATCACGTAATACGTCATAACGTTATACCCTATGACGTTACATAATATAACGTAATACGTTATACCGTTATGCCATATATCGTAACACGTTATAACGTTATACCATTTAACGTAATACGTTAAAACGTTATACCATGTAACGTAATTAGTTATAACGTTATACCATATAACGTAATCCGTTATAACGTTATACCATATAACGTAAATCGTCATTTCGTTATACCATATATCGTAATACGTTATAACGTTATACCATATAACGTAATACGTTACAAAGTTATACGATATAACGTAATACGTTATAACGTTATACCATATAACGTAATATGTTATAACGTTATACCATATAACGTAATACGTTATAAAGTTATATCACATAACGTAAAACGTCATTTCTTTATACTTTTTCTTTATAATGTAATACGATATAACGTTATAGCATATAACGTAATACGTTATATCGTTATACCATATAACGTAATAGGATATAACGTTATAGCATACAACGTAATACGTTATAACGTTAAACCATATAACGTTATCCGTTATAACGTTATACCATATAGCGTAACAGCATATAGCATGTAAGGTAATCCGTTATAACGTTATACTATATAACATAATAATATATAACGTTATACCATATAACGTAATCCGTTATAACGTTATACCATATAACGTAAATCGTCATTTCGTTATACCATATATCGTAATACGCTATAACGTTATACCATATAGCGTAAAACGTCATATCGTTATACCATATATCGTAATACGTTATAACGTTAAACCATATAACGTAATCCGTTATAACGTTACACCATATAACGTAAAACGTCATTTCGTTATACCATATAACGTAATACGTTATAACGTTTCACCATATAACGTAAAACGTCATTTCGTTATACCATATAACGTAATACGTTATATCGTTATGCCATATATCGTAATACGTTATAACGTTATACCATATAACGTAATACGTTATAACGTTATACCATATAACGTAAAACGTCATTTCGTTATACCATATGACGTTATACCATATAACGTAATAATTTATAACGTTATACGATATCACGTAATACGTCATGACGTTATACCCTATGACGTTATATAATATAACGTAATACGTTATACCGTTATGCCATATATCGTAATACGTTATAACGTTATACCATATATCGTAATACGTTATAACGTTATACCATATAACGTAAAACGTCATTTCGTTATACCATATAACGTAATATGTTATTACGTTATACCATATAACGTAAAACGACATTTCGTTATACCATATAACGTAATACATTATATCGTTATGCCATATATCGTAATACGTTATGACGTTATACCATATAACGTAATACGTTATAAAGTTATACCATATAACGTAATCCGTTATAACGTTATATCATATAACGTAAAACGTCATTTCGTTATACCATATATCGTAATACATTATAACGTTATACCATATAACGTAATAAGTTATAACGTTATACCATATAACGTAATACGTTATAACGTTATACCATATAACGTAATACGTTATAACGTTAAACCATATAACGTAATCCGTTATAACGTTTCACCATATAACGTAAAACGTCATTTCGTTATACCATATAACGTAATACGTTATATCGTTATGCCATATATCGTAATGCGTTATAACGTTATACCATATAACGTAATACGTTATAACGTTATACCATATAACGTAAAACGTCATTTCGACATACCATATGACGTTATACCATATAACGTAATACGTTATAACGTTATACCATATAACGTAAAACGTCATTTCGTTATACCATATAACGTAATACGTTATATCGTTATGCCATATATCGTAATACGTTATAACGATATACCATATAACGTAATACGTTATAACGTTATACCATATAACGTAAAACGTCATTTCGTTATACCATATATCGTAATACGTTATAGCGTCATACCATATGACGTTATACCATATAACGTAATACGTTATAACGTTATACCATATATCGTAATACGTTATAACGTTATACCATATAACGTAATACGTTATAGCGTTATACCATATAACGTAAAACGTCATTTCGTTATACCATATAACGTAATACGTTATTACGTTATACCATATAACGTAAAACGTCATTTCGTTATACCATATAACGTAATACATTATATCGTTATGCCATATATCGTAATACGTTATGACGTTATACCATATAACGTAATACGCTATAACGTTATACCATATAACGTAAAACGTCATATCGTTATACCATATATCGTAATACGTTACAACGTTAAACCATATAACGTAATCCGTTATAACGTTACACCATATACCGTAAAACGTCATTTCGTTATACCATATATCGTAATACGTTACAACGTTAAACCATATAACGTAATCCGTTATAACGTTACACCATATAACGTAAAACGTCATTTCGTTATACCATATAACGTAATACGTTATATCGTTATGCCATGTAACGTAATACATTATAACGTTATACCATATAACGTAATAGGTCATAACGTTATACCGTATGACGTTATATAATATAACGTAATACGTTATACCGTTATGCCATATATCGTAATACGTTATAACCTTATACCATATAACGTAATACGTTATAACGTTTTACCATATAACGTAATACGTTATAAAGTTATACCATATAACGTAATCCGTTATAACGTTATATCATATAACGTAAAACGTCATTTCGTTATACCATATATCGTAATACATTATAACGTTATACCATATAACGTAATACGTTATAACGTTATACCATATAACGTAATACGTTATAACGTTATACCATATAACGTAATACGTTATAACGTTAAACCATATAACGTAATCCGTTATAACGTTTCACCATATAACGTAAAACGTCATTTCGTTATACCATATAACGTAATACGTTATATCGTTATGCCATATATCGTAATGCGTTATAACGTTATACCATATAACGTAATACGTTATAACGTTATACCATATAACGTAAAACGTCATTTCGACATACCATATGACGTTATACCATATAACGTAATACGTTTTAACGTTATACCATATCACTTAATACGTCATGACGTTATACCCTATGACGTTATATAATATAACGTAATACGTTATACCGTTATGCCATATATCGTAATACGTTACAACGTTATACCATATATCGTAATACGTTATAACGTTATACCATATAACGTAATACGTTATAGCGTTATACCATATAACGTAAAACGTCATTTCGTTATACCATATAACGTAATACGTTATTACGTTATACCATATAACGTAAAACGTCATTTCGTTATACCATATAACGTAATACATTATATCGTTATGCCATATATCGTAATACGTTATGACGTTATACCATATAACGTAATACGCTATAACGTTATACCATATAACGTAAAACGTCATATCGTTATACCATATATCGTAATACGTTATAACGTTAAACCATATAACGTAATCCGTTATAACGTTACACCATATAACGTAAAACGTCATTTCGTTATACCATATAACGTAATACGTTATATCGTTATGCCATATATCGTAATACGTTATAACGTTATACCATATAACGTAATACGTTATAACGTTATACCATATAACGTAAAACGTCATTTCGTTATACCATATATCGTAATACGTTATAGCGTCATACCATATGACGTTATACCATATAACGTAATACGTTATAACGTTATACCATATCACGTAATACGTTATAACATTATGCCATGTAACGTAATACATTATAACGTTATACCATATAACGTAATACGTCATAACGTTATACCATATTACATTATACCTCATAACGTAATCCGTTATAACGTTTCACCATATAACGTAAAACGTCATTTCGTTATACCATATAACGTAATACGTTATATCGTTATGCCATTTATCGTAATACGTTATAACGTTATACCATATAACGTAATACGTTACAACGTTATACCATATAACGTAAAACGTCATTTCGACATACCATATGACGTTATACCATATAACGTAATACGTTATAACGTTATACCATATCACGTAATACGTCATGACGTTATACCCTATGACGTTATATAATATAACGTAATACGTTATACCGTTATGCCATATATCGTAATACGTTATAACGTTATACCATATATCGTAATACGTTATAACGTTATACCATATAACGTAATACGTTATAGCGTTATACCATATAACGTAAAACGTCATTTCGTTATACCATATAACGTAATACGTTATTACGTTATACCATATAACGTAAAACGTCATTTCGTTATACCATATAACGTAATACATTATATCGTTATGCCATATATCGTAATACGTTATGACGTTATACCATATAAAGTAATACGCTATAGCGTTTTACCATATAACGTAAAACGTTATATCGTTATGCCATATATCGTAATACGTTATAACGTTATACCATATAACGTAATACGTTATAACGTTATACCATATAACGTAAAACGTCATTTCGTTATACCATATATCGTAAAACGTCATTTCGACATACCATATGACGTTATACCATATAACGTTATACGTTATAACGTTATACCATATCACGTAATACGTCATGACGTTATACCCTATGACGTTATATAATATAACGTAATACGTTATACCGTTATGCCATATATCGTAATACGTTATAAAGTTATACCATATATCGTAATACGTTATAACGTTATACCATATAACGTAATACGTTATAGCGTTATACCATATAACGTAAAACGTCATTTCGTTATACCATTTAACGTAATACGCTATAACGTTATACCATATAACGTAATACGCTATAACGTTATACTATATAACGTAAAACGTCATTTCGTTATACCATATATCGTAATACGTTATAGCTTCATACCATATGACGTTATACCATATAAGGTAATACGTTATAACGTTATACCATATCACGTAATACGTTATACCGTTATGCCATATATCGTAATACGTTATAACCTTATACCATATAACGTAATACGTTATAACGTTTTACCATATAACGTAATACGTTATAAAGATATACCATATAACGTAATACGTTATAGCGTTATACCATATAACGTAAAACGTCATTTCGTTATACCATATAACGTAATACGTTATTATGTTATACCATATAACGTAAAACGTCATTTCGTTATAGCATATAACGTAATACATTATATCGTTATGCCATATATCGTAATACGTTATGACGTTATACCATATAACGTAATACGCTATAACGTTATACCATATAACGTAAAACGTCATATCGTTATACCATATATCGTAATTCGTTATAACGTTAAACCATATAACGTAATCCGTTATAACGTTACACCATATAACGTAAAACGTCATTTCGTTATACCATATAACGTAATACGTTATATCGTTATGCCATATATCGTAATACGTTATAACGTTATACCATATAACGTAATACGTTATAACGTTATACCATATAACGTAATATGTTATAACGTTATACCATATAACGTAATACGTTATAAAGTTATATCATATATCGTAAAACGTCATTTCTTTATACTTTTTGTTTATAATGTAATACGATATAACGTTATAGCATATAACGTAATACGTTATATCGTTATACCATATAACGTAATAGGATATAACGTTATAGCATACAACGTAATACGATATAACGTTAAACCATATAACGTTACCGTTATAACGTTATACCATATAGCGTAACACTATATAACGTTATAGCATATAATGTAATCCGTTATAACGTTATACTATATAACATAATACTATATAACGTTATACCATATTACGTAATCCGTTATAACGTTCTACCATGTAACGTAATACGTCATGACGTTATACCATATGACGTTATACCATATAACGTAATACGTTATAACGTTATACCATATCACGTAATACGTAATGACGTTATACCCTATGACGTTATATAATATAACGTAATACGTTATACCGTTATGCCATATATTGTAATACGTTATAACGTTATACCATATATCGTAATACGTTATAACATTATACCATATAACGTAAAACGTCATTTCGTTATACCATATAACGTAATACATTATACCGTTATGCCATATATCGTAATACGTTATGACGTTATACCATATAACGTAATACGCTATAACGTTATACCATATAACGTAAAACGTCATATCGTTATATCATATAACGTAAAACGTCATTTCGTTATACCATATAACGTAATACGTTATAAAGTTATACCATATAACGTAATCCGTTATAACGTTATATCATATAACGTAAAACGTCATTTCGTTATACCATATATCGTAATACGTTATAACGTTATACCATATATCGTAATACGTTATAACGTTATACCATATAACGTAATACGTTATAGCGTTATACCATATAACGTAAAACGTCATTTCGTTATACCATATAACGTAATACGTAATGACGTTATACCCTATGACGTTATATAATATAACGTAATACGTTATACCGTTATGCCATATATCGTAATACGTTATACCGTTATGCCATATATCGTAATACGTTATAACCTGATACCATATAACGTAATACGTTATAACGTTTTACCATATAACGTAATACGTTATAAAGTTATACCATATAACGTAATCCGTTATAACGTTATATCATATAACGTAAAACGTCATTTCGTTATACCATATATCGTAATACGTTATAACGTTATACCATATATCGTAATACGTTATAACGTTATACCATATAACGTAATACGTTATAGCGTTATACCATATAACGTAAAACGTCATTTCGTTATACCATATAACGTAATACGTTATTACGTTATACCATATAACGTAAAACGTCATTTCGTTATACCATATAACGTAATACATTATATCGTTATGCCATATATCGTAATACGTTATGACGTTATACCATATAACGTAATACGCTATAACGTTACACCATATCACGTAAAACGTCATATCGTTATACCATATATCGTAAGACGTTATAACGTTAATCCATATAACGTAATCCGTTATAACGTTACACCATATAACGTAAAACGTCATTTCGTTATTCCATATAACGTAATACGTTATATCGTTATGCCATATATCGTAATACGTTATAACGTTATACCATATAACGTAATACGTTATAACATTATGCCATGTAACGTAATACGTTATAACCTTATACCATATAACGTAATACGTTATAACGTTTTACCATATAACGTAATACGTTATAAAGTTATACCATATAACGTAATCCGTTATAACGTTATATCATATAACGTAAAACGTCATTTCGTTATACCATATATCGTAATACGTTATTACGTTATACCATATAACGTAATACGTTATAACGTTATACCATATAACGTAATACGTTATAACGTTATACCATATAACGTAAAACGTCATTTCGTTATACCATATAACGTAATACGTTATAACGTTATACCATATAACGTAATACGTTATAACGTTATACCAAATAACGTAAGACGTCATTTCGTATGACCATATAACGTAATCCGTTATAACCTTACACAATATAGCGTAATACTATATAACGTTATACCATATAAGGTAATCCGTTAAAATGTTATACTATATAACATAATACTATATAACGTTATACCATATAACGTAATCCGTTATAACGTTCTACCATGTAACGTAATACTTCATAGCGTTATACCATATGACGTTATACGTCACAACGTTATGGCATACAAAGTTATACCATGTAACGTAATACGTCATAGCGTTATACCATATGACGTTATACCATATAACGTAATACGTTATAACGTTATACCATATCACGTAATACGTTATAACATTATGCCATGTAACGTAATACTATATAACGTTATACCATATAAGGTAATCCGTTAAAACGTTATACTATATAACATAATACTATATAACGTTATACCATATAACTTAAACCGTTATAACGTTCTACCATGTAACGTAATACGTCATAAAGTTATACCATATGACGTTATACCATATAACGTAATACGTTATAACGTTATACCATATCACGTAATACGTCATGACGTTATACCCTATGACGTTATATAATATAACGTAATACGTTATACCGTTATGCCATATATCGTAATACGTTATAACGTTATACCATATATCGTAATACGTTATAACGTTATACCATATAACGTAATACGTTATAGCGTTATACGATATAACGTAATCCGTTATAACGTTACACCATATAACGTAAAACGTCATTTCGTTATACCATATAACGTAATACGTTATATCGTTATGCCATATATCGTAATACGTTATACCGTTATGCCATATATCGTAATACGTTATAACCTGATACCATATAACGTAATACGTTATAACGTTTTACCACATAACGTAATACGTTATAAACTTATACCATATAACGTAATCCGTTATAACGTTATATCATATAACGGAAAACGTCATTTCGTTATACCATATATCGTAATACGTTATAACGTTATACCATATAACGTAATACGCTATAACGTTATACCATATAACGTAAAACGTCATATCGTTATACCATATATCGTAATACGTTATAACGTTAAACCATATAACGTAATCTGTTATAACGTTACACCATATAACGTAAAACGTCATTTCGTTATACCATATAACGTAATACGTTATATCGTTATGCCATATATCGTAATACGTTATAACGATATACCATATAACGTAATACGTTATAACGTTATACCATATAACGTAAAACGTCATTTCGTTATACCATATATCGTAATACGTTATAGCGTCATACCATATGACGTTATACCATATAACGTAATACGTTATAACGTTATACCATATCACGTAATACGTTATAACATTATGCCATGTAACGTAATACGTTATAACGTTATACCATATAACGTAATACGTCATAACGTTATACCATATGACGTTATACCTTATAACGTAATACGTTAAACGTTATACCATATCACGTAATACGTCACAATGTTATACCGTATGACGTTATATAATATAACGTAATACGTTATACCGTTATGCCATATATCGTAATACGTTATAACGTTATACCATATATCGTAATACGTTATAACGTTATACCATATAACATAATACTATATAACGTTATACCATATAACGTAATCCGTTATAACGTTCTACCATATAACGTAATACGTTATAACGTTATACCATATCACGTAATACGTTATAACATTATGCCATGTAACGTAATACGTTATAACGTTATACCATATAACGAAATACGTTATAACGTTGTACCATATAATGTAATACGCTATAGCGTTATAACATATCACGTAAAACGTCATTTCGTTATACCATATAACGTAATACGTTATAACGTTATACCATATATCGTAATACGTTATAACGTAATGCCATATAACGTAATACGGTATAACGTTTTGCCATATAACGTAATACGTTATTACGTTATACCATATAACGTAAAACGTCATTTCGTTATACCATATAACGTAATACGTTATACCGTTATGCCATATATCGTAATACGTTATAACGTTATACCATATAACGTAATACGTTATAACGTTATACCAAATAACGTAAGACGTCATTTCGTTTGACCATATAACGTAATACGTTATAACGTTAAACCATATAACGTAATCCGTTATAACGTTACACAATATAGCGTAATACTATATAACGTTATACCATATAAGGTAATCCGTTATAACGTTATACTATATAACATAATACTATATAACGTTATACCATATAACTTAATCCGTTATAACGTTCTACCATGTAACGTAATACGTCATAAAGTTATACCATATGACGTTATACCATATAACGTAATACGTTATAACGTTATACCATATCACGTAATACGTCATGACGTTATACCCTATGACGTTATATAATATAACGTAATACGTTATACCGTTATGCCATATATCGTAATACGTTATAACGTTATACCATATATCGTAATACGTTATAACGTTATACCATATAACGTAATACGTTATAGCGTTATACCATATAACGTAATCCGTTATAACGTTACACCATATAACGTAAAACGTCATTTCGTTATACCATATAACGAAATACGTTATATCGTTATGCCATATATCGTAATACGTTATACCGCTTTGCCATATATCGTAATACGTTATAACCTGATACCATATAACGTAATACGTTATAACGTTTTACCATATAACGTAATACGTTATAAAGTTATACCATATAACGTAATCCGTTATAACGTTATATCATATAACGTAAAACGTCATTTCGTTATACCATATATCGTAATACGTTATAACGTTATACCATATAACGTAATACGCTATAACGTTATACCATATAACGTAAAACGTCATATCGTTATACCATATATCGTAATACGTTATAACGTTAGACCATATAACGTAATCTGTTATAACGTTACACCATATAACGTAAAACGTCATTTCGTTATACCATATAACGTAATACGTTATATCGTTATGCCATATATCGTAATACGTTATAACGATATACCATATAACGTAATACGTTATAACGTTATACCATATAACGTAAAACGTCATTTCGTTATACCATATATCGTAATACGTTATAGCGTCATACCATATGACGTTATACCATATAACGTAATACGTTATAACGTTATACCATATATCGTAATACGTTATAACGTTATACCATATAACGTAATACGTTATAGCGTTATACCATATAACGTAAAACGTCATTTCGTTATACCATACAACGTAATACGTTATTACGTTATACCATATAACGTAAAACGTCATTTCGTTATACCATATAACGTAATACATTATATCGTTATGCCATATATCGTAATACGTTATGACGTTATACCATATAACGTAATACGCTATAACGTTATACCATATAGCGTAAAACGTCATATCGTTATACCATATATCGTAATACGTTATAACGTTAAACCATATAACGTAATCCGTTATAACGTTACACCATATAACGTAAAACGTCATTTCGTTATACCATATAACGTAATACGTTATAACGTTTCACCATATAACGTAAAACGTCATTTCGTTATACCATATAACGTAATACGTTATATCGTTATGCCATATATCGTAATACGTTATAACGTTATACCATATAACGTAATACGTTATAACGTTATACCATATAACGTAAAACGTCATTTCGTTATACCATATGACGTTATACCATATAACGTAATAATTTATAACGTTATACGATATCACGTAATACGTCATGACGTTATACCCTATGACGTTATATAATATAACGTAATACGTTATACCGTTATGCCATATATCGTAATACGTTATAACGTTATACCATATATCGTAATACGTTACAACGTTATACCATATAACGTAAAACGTCATTTCGTTATACCATATAACGTAATATGTTATTACGTTATACCATATAACGTAAAACGTCATTTCGTTATACCATATAACGTAATACATTATATCGTTATGCCATATATCGTAATACGTTATGACGTTATACCATATAACGTAATACGCTATAACGTTATACCATATAACGTAAAACGTCATATCGTTATACCATATATCGTAATACGTTACAACGTTAAACCATATAACGTAATCCGTTATAACGTTACACCATATAACGTAAAACGTCATTTCGTTATACCATATAACGTAATACGTTATATCGTTATGCCATATATCGTAATACGTTATAACGTTATACCATATAACGTAATACGTTATAACGTTATACCATATAACGTAAAACGTCATTTCGTTATACCATATATCGTAATACGTTATAGCGTCATACCATATGACGTTATACCATATAACGTAATACGTTATAACGTTATACCATATAACGTAAAACGTCATTTCGTTATACCATATGACGTTATACCATATAACGTAATAATTTATAACGTTATACGATATCACGTAATACGTCATGACGTTATACCCTATGACGTTATATAATATAACGTAATACGTTATACCGTTATGCCATATATCGTAATACGTTATAACGTTATACCATATATCGTAATACGTTACAACGTTATACCATATAACGTAAAACGTCATTTCGTTATACCATATAACGTAATATGTTATTACGTTATACCATATAACGTAAAACGTCATATCGTTATACCATATATCGTAATACGTTATAACGTTAGACCATATAACGCAATCTGTTATAACGTTACACCATATAACGTAAAACGTCATTTCGTTATACCATATAACGTAATACGTTATATCGTTATGCCATATATCGTAATACGTTATAACGATATACCATATAACGTAATACGTTATAACGTTATACCATATAACGTAAAACGTCATTTCGTTATACCATATATCGTAATACGTTATAGCGTCATACCATATGACGTTATACCATATAACGTAATACGTTATAACGTTATACCATATATCGTAATACGTTATAACGTTATTCCATATAACGTAATACGTTATAGCGTTATACCATATAACGTAAAACGTCATTTCGTTATACCATACAACGTAATACGTTATTACGTTATACCATATAACGTAAAACGTCATTTCGTTATACCATATAACGTAATACATTATATCGTTATGCCATATATCGTAATACGTTATGACGTTATACCATATAACGTAATACGCTATAACGTTATACCATATAGCGTAAAACGTCATATCGTTATACCATATATCGTAATACGTTATAACGTTAAACCATATAACGTAATCCGTTATAACGTTACACCATATAACGTAAAACGTCATTTCGTTATACCATATAACGTAATACGTTATAACGTTTCACCATATAACGTAAAACGTCATTTCGTTATACCATATAACGTAATACGTTATATCGTTATGCCATATATCGTAATACGTTATAACGTTATACCATATAACGTAATACGTTATAACGTTATACCATATAACGTAAAACGTCATTTCGTTATACCATATGACGTTATACCATATAACGTAATAATTTATAACGTTATACGATATCACGTAATACGTCATGACGTTATACCCTATGACGTTATATAATATAACGTAATACGTTATACCGTTATGCCATATATCGTAATACGTTATAACGTTATACCATATATCGTAATACGTTACAACGTTATACCATATAACGTAAAACGTCATTTCGTTATACCATATAACGTAATATGTTATTACGTTATACCATATAACGTAAAACGTCATTTCGTTATACCATATAACGTAATACATTATATCGTTATGCCATATATCGTAATACGTTATGACGTTATACCATATAACGTAATACGCTATAACGTTATACCATATAACGTAAAACGTCATATCGTTATACCATATATCGTAATACGTTACAACGTTAAACCATATAACGTAATCCGTTATAACGTTACACCATATAACGTAAAACGTCATTTCGTTATACCATATAACGTAATACGTTATATCGTTATGCCATATATCGTAATACGTTATAACGTTATACCATATAACGTAATACGTTATAACGTTATACCATATAACGTAAAACGTCATTTCGTTATACCATATATCGTAATACGTTATAGCGTCATACCATATGACGTTATACCATATAACGTAATACGTTATAACGTTATACCATATCACGTAATACGTTATAACATTATGCCATGTAACGTAATACATTATAACGTTATACCATATAACGTAATACGTCATAACGTTATACCATATGACATTATACCTCATAACGTAATCCGTTATAACGTTTCACCATATAACGTAAAACGTCATTTCGTTATACCATATAACGTAATACGTTATATCGTTATGCCATTTATCGTAATACGTTATAACGTTATACCATATAACGTAATACGTTATAACGTTATACCATATAACGTAAAACGTCATTTCGACATACCATATGACGTTATACCATATAACGTAATACGTTATAACGTTATACCATATCACGTAATACGTCATGACGTTATACCCTATGACGTTATATAATATAACGTAATACGTTATACCGTTATGCCATATATCGTAATACGTTATAACGTTATACCATATATCGTAATACGTTATAACGTTATACCATATAACGTAATACGTTATAGCGTTATACCATATAACGTAAAACGTCATTTCGTTATACCATATAACGTAATACGTTATTACGTTATACCATATAACGTAAAACGTCATTTCGTTATACCATATAACGTAATACATTATATCGTTATGCCATATATCGTAATACGTTATGACGTTATACCATATAACGTAATACGCTATAGCGTTTTACCATATAACGTAAAACGTTATATCGTTATGCCATATATCGTAATACGTTATAACGTTATACCATATAACGTAATACGTTATAACGTTATACCATATAACGTAAAACGTCATTTCGTTATACCATATATCGTAAAACGTCATTTCGACATACCATATGACGTTATACCATATAACGTTATACGTTATAACGTTATACCATATCACGTAATACGTCATGACGTTATACCCTATGACGTTATATAATATAACGTAATACGTTATACCGTTATGCCATATATCGTAATACGTTATAACGTTATACCATATATCGTAATACGTTATAACGTTATACCATATAACGTAATACGTTATAGCGTTATACCATATAACGTAAAACGTCATTTCGTTATACCATTTAACGTAATACGCTATAACGTTATACCATATAACGTAATACGCTATAACGTTATACTATATAACGTAAAACGTCATTTCGTTATACCATATATCGTAATACGTTATAGCGTCATACCATATGACGTTATACCATATAAGGTAATACGTTATAACGTTATACCATATCACGTAATACGTTATACCGTTATGCCATATATCGTAATACGTTATAACCTTATACCATATAACGTAATACGTTATAACGTTTTACCATATAACGTAATACGTTATAAAGATATACCATATAACGTAATACGTTATAGCGTTATACCATATAACGTAAAACGTCATTTCGTTATACCATATAACGTAATACGTTATTATGTTATACCATATAACGTAAAACGTCATTTCGTTATAGCATATAACGTAATACATTATATCGTTATGCCATATATCGTAATACGTTATGACGTTATACCATATAACGTAATACGCTATAACGTTATACCATATAACGTAAAACGTCATATCGTTATACCATATATCGTAATTCGTTATAACGTTAAACCATATAACGTAATCCGTTATAACGTTACACCATATAACGTAAAACGTCATTTCGTTATACCATATAACGTAATACGTTATATCGTTATGCCATATATCGTAATACGTTATAACGTTATACCATATAACGTAATACGTTATAACGTTATACCATATAACGTAATATGTTATAACGTTATACCATATAACGTAATACGTTATAAAGTTATATCATATATCGTAAAACGTCATTTCTTTATACTTTTTGTTTATAATGTAATACGATATAACGTTATAGCATATAACGTAATACGTTATATCGTTATACCATATAACGTAATAGGATATAACGTTATAGCATACAACGTAATACGATATAACGTTAAACCATATAACGTTACCGTTATAACGTTATACCATATAGCGTAACACTATATAACGTTATAGCATATAATGTAATCCGTTATAACGTTATACTATATAACATAATACTATATAACGTTATACCATATTACGTAATCCGTTATAACGTTCTACCATGTAACGTAATACGTCATGACGTTATACCATATGACGTTATACCATATAACGTAATACGTTATAACGTTATACCATATCACGTAATACGTAATGACGTTATACCCTATGACGTTATATAATATAACGTAATACGTTATACCGTTATGCCATATATCGTAATACGTTATAACGTTATACCATATATCGTAATACGTTATAACGTTATACCATATAACGTAAAACGTCATTTCGTTATACCATATAACGTAATACATTATACCGTTATGCCATATATCGTAATACGTTATGACGTTATACCATATAACGTAATACGCTATAACGTTATACCATATAACGTAAAACGTCATATCGTTATATCATATAACGTAAAACGTCATTTCGTTATACTATATAACGTAATACGTTATAAAGTTATACCATATAACGTAATCCGTTATAACGTTATATCATATAACGTAAAACGTCATTTCGTTATACCATATATCGTAATACGTTATAACGTTATACCATATATCGTAATACGTTATAACGTTATACCATATAACGTAATACGTTATAGCGTTATACCATATAACGTAAAACGTCATTTCGTTATACCATATAACGTAATACGTAATGACGTTATACCCTATGACGTTATATAATATAACGTAATACGTTATACCGTTATGCCATATATCGTAATACGTTATACCGTTATGCCATATATCGTAATACGTTATAACCTGATACCATATAACGTAATACGTTATAACGTTTTACCATATAACGTAATACGTTATAAAGTTATACCATATAACGTAATCCATTATAACGTTATATCATATAACGTAAAACGTCATTTCGTTATACCATATATCGTAATACGTTATAACGTTATACCATATATCGTAATACGTTATAACGTTATACCATATAACGTAATACGTTATAGCGTTATACCATATAACGTAAAACGTCATTTCGTTATACCATATAACGTAATACGTTATTACGTTATACCATATAACGTAAAACGTCATTTCGTTATACCATATAACGTAATACATTATATCGTTATGCCATATATCGTAATACGTTATGACGTTATACCATATAACGTAATACGCTATAACGTTACACCATATCACGTAAAACGTCATATCGTTATACCATATATCGTAAGACGTTATAACGTTAAACCATATAACGTAATCCGTTATAACGTTACACCATATAACGTAAAACGTCATTTCGTTATCCCATATAACGTAATACGTTATATCGTTATGCCATATATCGTAATACGTTATAACGTTATACCATATAACGTAATACGTTATAACATTATGCCATGTAACGTAATACGTTATAACCTTATACCATATAACGTAATACGTTATAACGTTTTACCATATAACGTAATACGTTATAAAGTTATACCATATAACGTAATCCGTTATAACGTTATATCATATAACGTAAAACGTCATTTCGTTATACCATATATCGTAATACGTTATTACGTTATACCATATAACGTAATACGTTATAACGTTATACCATATAACGTAATACGTTATAACGTTATACCATATAACGTAAAACGTCATTTCGTAATACCATATAACGTAATACGTTATAACGTTATACCATATAACGGAATACGTTATAACGTTATACCAAATAACGTAAGACGTCATTTCGTATGACCATATAACGTAATCCGTTATAACCTTACACAATATAGCGTAATACTATATAACGTTATACCATATAAGGTAATCCGTTAAAATGTTATACTATATAACATAATACTATATAACGTTATACCATATAACGTAATCCGTTATAACGTTCTACCATGTAACGTAATACTTCATAGCGTTATACCATATGACGTTATACGTCACAACGTTATGGCATACAAAGTTATACCATGTAACGTAATACGTCATAGCGTTATACCATATGACGTTATACCATATAACGTAATACGTTATAACGTTATACCATATCACGTAATACGTTATAACATTATGCCATGTAACGTAATACTATATAACGTTATACCATATAAGGTAATCCGTTAAAACGTAATACTATATAACATAATACTATATAACGTTATACCATATAACTTAATCCGTTATAACGTTCTACCATGTAACGTAATACGTCATAAAGTTATACCATATGACGTTATACCATATAACGTAATACGTTATAACGTTATACCATATCACGTAATACGTCATGACGTTATACCCTATGACGTTATATAATATAACGTAATACGTTATACCGTTATGCCATATATCGTAATACGTTATAACGTCATACCATATATCGTAATACGTTATAACGTTATACCATATAACGTAATACGTTATAGCGTTATACGATATAACGTAATCCGTTATAACGTTACACCATATAACGTAAAACGTCATTTCGTTATACCATATAACGTAATACGTTATATCGTTATGCCATATATCGTAATACGTTATACCGTTATGCCATATATCGTAATACGTTATAACCTGATACCATATAACGTAATACGTTATAACGTTTTACCACATAACGTAATACGTTATAAACTTATACCATATAACGTAATCCGTTATAACGTTATATCATATAACGGAAAACGTCATTTCGTTATACCATATATCGTAATACGTTATAACGTTATACCATATAACGTAATACGCTATAACGTTATACCATATAACGTAAAACGTCATATCGTTATACCATATATCGTAATACGTTATAACGTTAAACCATATAACGTAATCTGTTATAACGTTACACCATATAACGTAAAACGTCATTTCGTTATACCATATAACGTAATACGTTATATCGTTATGCCATATATCGTAATACGTTATAACGATATACCATATAACGTAATACGTTATAACGTTATACCATATAACGTAAAACGTCATTTCGTTATACCATATATCGTAATACGTTATAGCGTCATACCATATGACGTTATACCATATAACGTAATACGTTATAACGTTATACCATATCACGTAATACGTTATAACATTATGCCATGTAACGTAATACGTTATAACGTTATACCATATAACGTAATACGTCATAACGTTATACCATATGACGTTATACCTTATAACGTAATACGTTAAACGTTATACCATATCACGTAATACGTCACAATGTTATACCCTATGACGTTAAATAATATAACGTAATACGTTATACCGTTATGCCATATATCGTAATACGTTATAACGTTATACCATATATCGTAATACGTTATAACGTTATACCATATAACATAATACTATATAACGTTATACCATATAACGTAATCCGTTATAACGTTCTACCATATAACGTAATACGTTATAACGTTATACCATATCACGTAATACGTTATAACATTATGCCATGTAACGTAATACGTTATAACGTTATACCATATAACGAAATACGTTATAACGTTGTACCATATAATGTAATACGCTATAGCGTTATAACATATCACGTAAAACGTCATTTCGTTATACCATATAACGTAATACGTTATAACGTTATACCATATATCGTAATACGTTATAACGTAATGCCATATAACGTAATACGGTATAACGTTTTGCCATATAACGTAATACGTTATTACGTTATACCATATAACGTAAAACGTCATTTCGTTATACCATATAACGTAATACGTTATACCGTTATGCCATATATCGTAATACGTTATAACGTTATACCATATAACGTAATACGTTATAACGTTATACCAAATAACGTAAGACGTCATTTCGTTTGACCATATAACGTAATACGTTATAACGTTAAACCATATAACGTAATCCGTTATAACGTTACACAATATAGCGTAATACTATATAACGTTATACCATATAAGGTAATCCGTTATAACGTTATACTATATAACATAATACTATATAACGTTATACCATATAACTTAATCCGTTATAACGTTCTACCATGTAACGTAATACGTCATAAAGTTATACCATATGACGTTATACCATATAACGTAATACGTTATAACGTTATACCATATCACGTAATACGTCATGACGTTATACCCTATGACGTTATATAATATAACGTAATACGTTATACCGTTATGCCATATATCGTAATACGTTATAACGTTATACCATATATCGTAATACGTTATAACGTTATACCATATAACGTAATACGTTATAGCGTTATACCATATAACGTAATCCGTTATAACGTTACACCATATAACGTAAAACGTCATTTCGTTATACCATATAACGAAATACGTTATATCGTTATGCCATATATCGTAATACGTTATACCGCTTTGCCATATATCGTAATACGTTATAACCTGATACCATATAACGTAATACGTTATAACGTTTTACCATATAACGTAATACGTTATAAAGTTATACCATATAACGTAATCCGTTATAACGTTATATCATATAACGTAAAACGTCATTTCGTTATACCATATATCGTAATACGTTATAACGTTATACCATATAACGTAATACGCTATAACGTTATACCATATAACGTAAAACGTCATATCGTTATACCATATATCGTAATACGTTATAACGTTAGACCATATAACGTAATCTGTTATAACGTTACACCATATAACGTAAAACGTCATTTCGTTATACCATATAACGTAATACGTTATATCGTTATGCCATATATCGTAATACGTTATAACGATATACCATATAACGTAATACGTTATAACGTTATACCATATAACGTAAAACGTCATTTCGTTATACCATATATCGTAATACGTTATAGCGTCATACCATATGACGTTATACCATATAACGTAATACGTTATAACGTTATACCATATATCGTAATACGTTATAACGTTATACCATATAACGTAATACGTTATAGCGTTATACCATATAACGTAAAACGTCATTTCGTTATACCATACAACGTAATACGTTATTACGTTATACCATATAACGTAAAACGTCATTTCGTTATACCATATAACGTAATACATTATATCGTTATGCCATATATCGTAATACGTTATGACGTTATACCATATAACGTAATACGCTATAACGTTATACCATATAGCGTAAAACGTCATATCGTTATACCATATATCGTAATACGTTATAACGTTAAACCATATAACGTAATCCGTTATAACGTTACACCATATAACGTAAAACGTCATTTCGTTATACCATATAACGTAATACGTTATAACGTTTCACCATATAACGTAAAACGTCATTTCGTTATACCATATAACGTAATACGTTATATCGTTATGCCATATATCGTAATACGTTATAACGTTATACCATATAACGTAATACGTTATAACGTTATACCATATAACGTAAAACGTCATTTCGTTATACCATATGACGTTATACCATATAACGTAATAATTTATAACGTTATACGATATCACGTAATACGTCATGACGTTATACCCTATGACGTTATATAATATAACGTAATACGTTATACCGTTATGCCATATATCGTAATACGTTATAACGTTATACCATATATCGTAATACGTTACAACGTTATACCATATAACGTAAAACGTCATTTCGTTATACCATATAACGTAATATGTTATTACGTTATACCATATAACGTAAAACGTCATTTCGTTATACCATATAACGTAATACATTATATCGTTATGCCATATATCGTAATACGTTATGACGTTATACCATATAACGTAATACGCTATAACGTTATACCATATAACGTAAAACGTCATATCGTTATACCATATATCGTAATACGTTACAACGTTAAACCATATAACGTAATCCGTTATAACGTTACACCATATAACGTAAAACGTCATTTCGTTATACCATATAACGTAATACGTTATATCGTTATGCCATGTAACGTAATACATTATAACGTTATACCATATAACGTAATACGTCATAACGTTATACCCTATGACGTTATATAATATAACGTAATACGTTATACCGTTATGCCATATATCGTAATACGTTATAACCTTATACCATATAACGTAATACGTTATAACGTTTTACCATATAACGTAATACGTTATAAAGTTATACCATATAACGTAATCCGTTATAACGTTATATCATATAACGTAAAACGTCATTTCGTTATACCATATATCGTAATACATTATAACGTTATACCATATAACGTAATAAGTTATAACGTTATACCATATAACGTAATACGTTATAACGTTATACCATATAACGTAATACGTTATAACGTTAAACCATATAACGTAATCCGTTATAACGTTTCACCATATAACGTAAAACGTCATTTCGTTATACCATATAACGTAATACGTTATATCGTTATGCCATATATCGTAATGCGTTATAACGTTATACCATATAACGTAATACGTTATAACGTTATACCATATAACGTAAAACGTCATTTCGACATACCATATGACGTTATACCATATAACGTAATACGTTATAACGTTATACCATATCACGTAATACGTCATGACGTTATACCCTATGACGTTATATAATATAACGTAATACGTTATACCGTTATGCCATATATCGTAATACGTTACAACGTTATACCATATATCGTAATGCGTTATAACGTTATACCATATAACGTAATACGTTATAGCGTTATACCATATAACGTAAAACGTCATTTCGTTATACCATATAACGTAATACGTTATTACGTTG
The DNA here is from genome assembly GCF_024542735.1 of Bombus huntii. Lineage (NCBI taxonomy): Eukaryota > Metazoa > Arthropoda > Insecta > Hymenoptera > Apidae > Bombus > Bombus huntii. The sequence goes on along the minus strand of NC_066240.1, from coordinate 2,234,032 downwards.
TACCATATGACGTAAAACGTCATTTCGTTATACCATATAACGTAATACATTATATCGTTATGCCATATATCGTAATACGTTATGACGTTATACCATATAACGTAATACGCTATAACGTTATACCATATAACGTAATACGTTATAACGTTTTACCATATAACGTAATACGTTATAAAGTTATACCATATAACGTAATCCGTTATAACGTTATATCATATAACGTAAAACGTCATTTCGTTATACCATATATCGTAATACGTTATTACGTTATACCATATAACGTAATACGTTATAACGTTATACCATATAACGTAATACGTTATAACGTTATACCATATAACGTAAAACGTCATTTCGTTATACCATATAACGTAAAACATCATTTCGTTATACCATATAACGTAATACGTTATAACGTTATACCAAATAACGTAAGACGTCATTTCGTTTGACCATATAACGTAATACGTTATAACGTTAAACCATATAACGTAATCCGTTATAACGTTACACAATATAGCATAATACTATATAACGTTATACCATATAAGGTAATCCGTTAAAACGTTATACTATATAACATAATACTATATAACGTTATACCATATAACTTAATCCGTTATAACGTTCTACCATGTAACGTAATACGTCATAAAGTTATACCATATGACGTTATACCATATAACGTAATACGTTATAACGTTATACCATATCACGTAATACGTCATGACGTTATACCCTATGACGTTATATAATATAACGTAATACGTTATACCGTTATGCCATATATCGTAATACGTTATAACGTTATACCATATATCGTAATACGTTATAACGTTATACCATATAACGTAATACGTTATAGCGTTATACCATATAACGTAATCCGTTATAACGTTACACCATATAACGTAAAACGTCATTTCGTTATACCATATATCGTAATACGTTATAACGTTATACCATATAACGTAATACGCTATAACGTTATACCATATAACGTAAAACGTCATATCGTTATACCATATATCGTAATACGTTATAACGTTAGACCATATAACGTAATCTGTTATAACGTTACACCATATAACGTAAAACGTCATTTCGTTATACCATATAACGTAATACGTTATATCGTTATGCCATATATCGTAATACGTTATAACGATATACCATATAACGTAATACGTTATAACGTTATACCATATAACGTAAAACGTCATTTCGTTATACCATATATCGTAATACGTTATAGCGTCATACCATATGACGTTATACCATATAACGTAATACGTTATAACGTTATACCATATACCGTAATACGTTATAACGTTATACCATATAACGTAATACGTTATAGCGTTATACCATATAACGTAAAACGTCATTTCGTTATACCATATAACGTAATACGTTATTACGTTATACCATATAACGTAAAACGTCATTTCGTTATACCATATAACGTAATACATTATATCGTTATGCCATATATCGTAATACGTTATGACGTTATACCATATAACGTAAAACGCTATAACGTTATACCATATAGCGTAAAACGTCATATCGTTATACCATATATCGTAATACGTTATAACGTTAAACCATATAACGTAATCCGTTATAACGTTACACCATATAACGTAAAACGTCATTTCGTTATACCATATAACGTAATACGTTATATCGTTATGCCATATATCGTAATACGTTATAACGTTATACCATATAACGTAATACGTTATAACGTTATACCATATAACGTAAAACGTCATTTCGTTATACCATATATCGTAATACGTTATAGCGTCATACCATATGACGTTATACCATATAACGTAATACGTTATAACGTTATACCATATCACGTAATACGTTATAACATTATGCCATGTAACGTAATACATTATAACGTTATACCATATAACGTAATACGTCATAACGTTATACCATATGACATTATACCTCATAACGTAATCCGTTATAACGTTTCACCATATAACGTAAAACGTCATTTCGTTATACCATATATCGTAATACGTTATAACGTTAAACCATATAACGTAATCCGTTATAACGTTACACCATATAACGTAAAACGTCATTTCGTTATACCATATAACGTAATATGTTATTACGTTATACCATATAACGTAAAACGTCATTTCGTTATACCATATAACGTAATACATTATATCGTTATGCCATATATCGTAATACGTTATGACGTTATACCATATAACGTAATACGCTATAACGTTATACCATATAACGTAAAACGTCATATCGTTATACCATATATCGTAATACGTTACAACGTTAAACCATATAACGTAATCCGTTATAACGTTACACCATATAACGTAAAACGTCATTTCGTTATACCATATAACGTAATACGTTATATCGTTATGCCATGTAACGTAATACATTATAACGTTATACCATATAACGTAATACGTCATAACGTTATACCCTATGACGTTATATAATATAACGTAATACGTTATACCGTTATGCCATATATCGTAATACGTTATAACCTTATACCATATAACGTAATACGTTATAACGTTTTACCATATAACGTAATACGTTATAAAGTTATACCATATGACGTAATCCGTTATAACGTTATATCATATAACGTAAAACGTCATTTCGTTATACCATATATCGTAATACATTATAACGTTATACCATATAACGTAATAAGTTATAACGTTATACCATATAACGTAATACGTTATAACGTTATACCATATAACGTAATACGTTATAACGTTAAACCATATAACGTAATCCGTTATAACGTTTCACCATATAACGTAAAACGTCATTTCGTTATACCATATAACGTAATACGTTATATCGTTATGCCATATATCGTAATGCGTTATAACGTTATACCATATAACGTAATACGTTATAACGTTATACCATATAACGTAAAACGTCATTTCGACATACCATATGACGTTATACCATATAACGTAATACGTTATAACGTTATACCATATCACGTAATACGTCATGACGTTATACCCTATGACGTTATATAATATAACGTAATACGTTATACCGTTATGCCATATATCGTAATACGTTACAGCGTTATACCATATATCGTAATGCGTTATAACGTTATACCATATAACGTAATACGTTATAGCGTTATACCATATAACGTAAAACGTCATTTCGTTATACCATATAACGTAATACGTTATTACGTTGTACCATATGACGTAAAACGTCATTTCGTTATACCATATAACGTAATACATTATATCGTTATGCCATATATCGTAATACGTTATGACGTTATACCATATAACGTAATACGCTATAACGTTATACCATATAACGTAATACGTTATAACGTTTTACCATATAACGTAATACGTTATAAAGTTATACCATATAACGTAATCCGTTATAACGTTATATCATATAACGTAAAACGTCATTTCGTTATACCATATATCGTAATACGTTATTACGTTATACCATATAACGTAATACGTTATAACGTTATACCATATAACGTAATACGTTATAACGTTATACCATATAACGTAAAACGTCATTTCGTTATACCATATAACGTAAAACATCATTTCGTTATACCATATAACGTAATACGTTATAACGTTATACCAAATAACGTAAGACGTCATTTCGTTTGACCATATAACGTAATCCGTTATAACGTTACACAATATAGCGTAATACTATATAACGTTATACCATATAAGGTAATCCGTTAAAATGTTATACTATATAACATAATACTATATAACGTTATACCATATAACGTAATCCGTTATAACGTTCTACCATATAACGTAATACGTTATACCGTTATACCATATCACGTAATACGTTATAACATTATGCCATGTAACGTAATACGTTATAACGTTATACCATATAACGAAATACGTTATAACGTTGTACCATATAATGTAATACGCTATAGCGTTATAACATATCACGTAAAACGTCATTTCGTTATACCATATAACGTAATACGTTATAACGTTATACCATATATCGTAATACGTTATAACGTAATGCCATATAACGTAATACGGTATAACGTTTTGCCATATAACGTAATACGTTATTACGTTATACCATATAACGTAAAACGTCATTTCGTTATACCATATAACGTAATACGTTATACCGTTATGCCATATATCGTAATACGTTATAACGTTATACCATATAACGTAATACGTTATAACGTTATACCAAATAACGTAAGACGTCATTTCGTTTGACCATATAACGTAATACGTTATAACGTTAAACCATATAACGTAATCCGTTATAACGTTACACAATATAGCGTAATACTATATCACGTTATACCATATAAGGTAATCCGTTAAAACGTTATACTATATAACATAATACTATATAACGTTATACCATATAACGTAAAACGTCATATCGTTATACCATATATCGTAATACGTTATAACGTTAGACCATATAACGTAATCTGTTATAACGTTACACCATATAACGTAAAACGTCATTTCGTTATACCATATAACGTAATACGTTATATCGTTATGCCATATATCGTAATACGTTATAACGATATACCATATAACGTAATACGTTATAACGTTATACCATATAACGTAAAACGTCATTTCGTTATACCATATATCGTAATACGTTATAGCGTCATACCATATGACGTTATACCATATAACGTAATACGTTATAACGTTATACCATATATCGTAATACGTTATAACGTTATACCATATAACGTAATACGTTATAGCGTTATACCATATAACGTAAAACGTCATTTCGTTATACCATATAACGTAATACGTTATTACGTTATACCATATAACGTAAAACGTCATTTCGTTATACCATATAACGTAATACATTATATCGTTATGCCATATATCGTAATACGTTATGACGTTATACCATATAACGTAATACGCTATAACGTTATACCATATAGCGTAAAACGTCATATCGTTATACCATATATCGTAATACGTTATAACGTTAAACCATATAACGTAATCCGTTATAACGTTACACCATATAACGTAAAACGTCATTTCGTTATACCATATAACGTAATACGTTATATCGTTATGCCATATATCGTAATACGTTATAACGTTATACCATATAACGTAATACGTTATAACGTTATACCATATAACGTAAAACGTCATTTCGTTATACCATATATCGTAATACGTTATAGCGTCATACCATATGACGTTATACCATATAACGTAATACGTTATAACGTTATACCATATCACGTAATACGTTATAACATTATGCCATGTAACGTAATACATTATAACGTTATACCATATAACGTAATACGTCATAACGTTATACCATATGACATTATACCTCATAACGTAATCCGTTATAACGTTTCACCATATAACGTAAAACGTCATTTCGTTATACCATATAACGTAATACGTTATATCGTTATGCCATTTATCGTAATACGTTATAACGTTATACCATATAACGTAATACGTTATAACGTTATACCATATAACGTAAAACGTCATTTCGACATACCATATGACGTTATACCATATAACGTAATACGTTATAACGTTATACCATATCACGTAATACGTCATGACGTTATACCCTATGACGTTATATAATATAACGTAATACGTTATACCGTTATGCCATATATCGTAATACGTTATAACGTTATACCATATATCGTAAGACGTTATAACGTTATACCATATAACGTAATACGTTATAGCGTTATACCATATAACGTAAAACGTCATTTCGTTATACCATATAACGTAATACGTTATTACGTTATACCATATAACGTAAAACGTCATTTCGTTATACCATATGACGTTATACCATATAACGTTATACGTTATAACGTTATACCATATCACGTAATACGTCATGACGTTATACCCTATGACGTTATATAATATAACGTAATACGTTATACCGTTATGCCATATATCGTAATACGTTATAACGTTATACCATATATCGTAATACGTTATAACGTTATACCATATAACGTAATACGTTATAGCGTTATACCATATAACGTAAAACGTCATTTCGTTATACCATATAACGTAATACGCTATAACGTTATACCATATAACGTAATACGCTATAACGTTATACTATATAACGTAAAACGTCATTTCGTTATACCATATATCGTAATACGTTATAGCGTCATACCATATGACGTTATACCATATAAGGTAATACGTTATAACGTTATACCATATCACGTAATACGTTATACCGTTATGCCATATATCGTAATACGTTATAACCTTATACCATATAACGTAATACGTTATAACGTTTTACCATATAACGTAATACGTTATAAAGATATACCATATAACGTAATACGTTATAGCGTTATACCATATAACGTAAAACGTCATTTCGTTATACCATATAACGTAATACGTTATTATGTTATACCATATAACGTAAAACGTCATTTCGTTATAGCATATAACGTAATACATTATATCGTTATGCCATATATCGTAATACGTTATGACGTTATACCATATAACGTAATACGCTATAACGTTATACCATATAACGTAAAACGTCATATCGTTATACCATATATCGTAATTCGTTATAACGTTAAACCATATAACGTAATCCGTTATAACGTTACACCATATAACGTAAAACGTCATTTCGTTATACCATATAACGTAATACGTTATATCGTTATGCCATATATCGTAATACGTTATAACGTTATACTATATAACGTAATACGTTATAACGTTGTACCATATAACGAAATATGTTATAACGTTATACCATATAACGTAATACGTTATAAAGTTATATCATATATCGTAAAACGTCATTTCTTTATACTTTTTGTTTATAATGTAATACGATATAACGTTATAGCATATAACGTAATACGTTATATCGTTATACCATATAACGTAATAGGATATAACGTTATAGCATACAACGTAATACGATATAACGTTAAACCATATAACGTTACCGTTATAACGTTATACCATATAGCGTAACACTATATAACGTTATAGCATATAATGTAATCCGTTATAACGTTATACTATATAACATAATACTATATAACGTTATACCATATTACGTAATCCGTTATAACGTTCTACCATGTAACGTAATACGTCATGACGTTATACCATATGACGTTATACCATATAACGTAATACGTTATAACGTTATACCATATCACGTAATACGTAATGACGTTATACCCTATGACGTTATATAATATAACGTAATACGTTATACCGTTATGCCATATATCGTAATACGTTATAACGTTATACCATATATCGTAATACGTTATAACGTTATACCATATAACGTAAAACGTCATTTCGTTATACCATATAACGTAATACATTATACCGTTATGCCATATATCGTAATACGTTATGACGTTATACCATATAACGTAATACGCTATAACGTTATACCATATAACGTAAAACGTCATATCGTTATATCATATAACGTAAAACGTCATTTCGTTATACCATATAACGTAATACGTTATAAAGTTATACCATATAACGTAATCCGTTATAACGTTATATCATATAACGTAAAACGTCATTTCGTTATACCATATATCGTAATACGTTATAACGTTATACCATATATCGTAATACGTTATAACGTTATACCATATAACGTAATACGTTATAGCGTTATACCATATAACGTAAAACGTCATTTCGTTATACCATATAACGTAATACGTAATGACGTTATACCCTATGACGTTATATAATATAACGTAATACGTTATACCGTTATGCCATATATCGTAATACGTTATACCGTTATGCCATATATCGTAATACGTTATAACCTGATACCATATAACGTAATACGTTATAACGTTTTACCATATAACGTAATACGTTATAAAGTTATACCATATAACGTAATCCGTTATAACGTTATATCATATAACGTAAAACGTCATTTCGTTATACCATATATCGTAATACGTTATAACGTTATACCATATATCGTAATACGTTATAACGTTATACCATATAACGTAATACGTTATAGCGTTATACCATATAACGTAAAACGTCATTTCGTTATACCATATAACGTAATACGTTATTACGTTATACCATATAACGTAAAACGTCATTTCGTTATACCATATAACGTAATACATTATATCGTTATGCCATATATCGTAATACGTTATGACGTTATACCATATAACGTAATACGCTATAACGTTACACCATATCACGTAAAACGTCATATCGTTATACCATATATCGTAAGACGTTATAACGTTAAACCATATAACGTAATCCGTTATAACGTTACACCATATAACGTAAAACGTCATTTCGTTATTCCATATAACGTAATACGTTATATCGTTATGCCATATATCGTAATACGTTATAACGTTATACCATATAACGTAATACGTTATAACATTATGCCATGTAACGTAATACGTTATAACCTTATACCATATAACGTAATACGTTATAACGTTTTACCATATAACGTAATACGTTATAAAGTTATACCATATATCGTAATCCGTTATAACGTTATATCATATAACGTAAAACGTCATTTCGTTATACCATATCTCGTAATACGTTATTACGTTATACCATATAACGTAATACGTTATAACGTTATACCATATAACGTAATACGTTATAACGTTATACCATATAACGTAAAACGTCATTTCGTTATACCATATAACGTAATACGTTATAACGTTATACCATATAACGTAATACGTTATAACGTTATACCAAATAACGTAAGACGTCATTTCGTATGACCATATAACGTAATCCGTTATAACCTTACACAATATAGCGTAATACTATATAACGTTATACCATATAAGGTAATCCGTTAAAATGTTATACTATATAACATAATACTATATAACGTTATACCATATAACGTAATCCGTTATAACGTTCTACCATGTAACGTAATACTTCATAGCGTTATACCATATGACGTTATACGTCACAACGTTATGGCATACAAAGTTATACCATGTAACGTAATACGTCATAGCGTTATACCATATGACGTTATACCATATAACGTAATACGTTATAACGTTATACCATATCACGTAATACGTTATAACATTATGCCATGTAACGTAATACTATATAACGTTATACCATATAAGGTAATCCGTTAAAACGTTATACTATATAACATAATACTATATAACGTTATACCATATAACTTAATCCGTTATAACGTTCTACCATGTAACGTAATACGTCATAAAGTTATACCATATGACGTTATACCATATAACGTAATACGTTATAACGTTATACCATATCACGTAATACGTCATGACGTTATACCCTATGACGTTATATAATATAACGTAATACGTTATACCGTTATGCCATATATCGTAATACGTTATAACGTTATACCATATATCGTAATACGTTATAACGTTATACCATATAACGTAATACGTTATAGCGTTATACGATATAACGTAATCCGTTATAACGTTACACCATATAACGTAAAACGTCATTTCGTTATACCATATAACGTAATACGTTATATCGTTATGCCATATATCGTAATACGTTATACCGTTATGCCATATATCGTAATACGTTATAACCTGATACCATATAACGTAATACGTTATAACGTTTTACCACATAACGTAATACGTTATAAACTTATACCATATAACGTAATCCGTTATAACGTTATATCATATAACGGAAAACGTCATTTCGTTATACCATATATCGTAATACGTTATAACGTTATACCATATAACGTAATACGCTATAACGTTATACCATATAACGTAAAACGTCATATCGTTATACCATATATCGTAATACGTTATAACGTTAAACCATATAACGTAATCTGTTATAACGTTACACCATATAACGTAAAACGTCATTTCGTTATACCATATAACGTAATACGTTATATCGTTATGCCATATATCGTAATACGTTATAACGATATACCATATAACGTAATACGTTATAACGTTATACCATATAACGTAAAACGTCATTTCGTTATACCATATATCGTAATACGTTATAGCGTCATACCATATGACGTTATACCATATAACGTAATACGTTATAACGTTATACCATATCACGTAATACGTTATAACATTATGCCATGTAACGTAATACGTTATAACGTTATACCATATAACGTAATACGTCATAACGTTATACCATATGACGTTATACCTTATAACGTAATACGTTAAACGTTATACCATATCACGTAATACGTCATAATGTTATACCCTATGACGTTATATAATATAACGTAATACGTTATACCGTTATGCCATATATCGTAATACGTTATAACGTTATACCATATATCGTAATACGTTATAACGTTATACCATATAACGTAATACGTTATAGCGTTATACCATATAACGTAATCCGTTATAACGTTACACCATATAACGTAAAACGTCATTTCGTTATACCATATAAAGTAATACGTTATATCGTTATGCCATATATCGTAATACGTTATACCGTTATGCCATATATCGTAATACGTTATAACCTGATACCATATAACGTAATACGTTATAACGTTTTACCATATAACGTAATACGTTATAAAGTTATACCATATAACGTAATCCGTTATAACGTTATATCATATAACGTAAAACGTCATTTCGTTATACCATATATCGTAATACGTTATAACGTTATACCATATAACGTAATACGCTATAACGTTAGACCATATAACGTAAAACGTCATATCGTTATACCATATATCGTAATACGTTATAACGTTAAACCATATAACGTAATCTGTTATAACGTTACACCATATAACGTAAAACGTCATTTCGTTATACCATATAACGTAATACGTTATATCGTTATGCCATATATCGTAATACGTTATAACGATATACCATATAACGTAATACGTTATAACGTTATACCATATAACGTAAAACGTCATTTCGTTATACCATATATCGTAATACGTTATAGCGTCATACCATATGACGTTATACCATATAACGTAATACGTTATAACGTTATACCATATCACGTAATACGTTATAACATTATGCCATGTAACGTAATACGTTATAACGTTAAACCACATAACGTAATACGTCATAACGTTATACCATATGACGTTATACCTTATAACGTAATACGTTATAACGTTATACCATATCACGTAATACGTTATAACATTATGCCATGTAACGTAATACGTTATAACGTTATACCATATAACGTAATACGTCATAACGTTATACCATATAACGTAATCCGTTATAACGTTATATCATATAACGTAAAACGTCATTTCGTTATACCATATAAAGTAATACGTTATACCGTTATGCCATATATCGTAATACGTTATAACCTGATACCATATAACGTAATACGGTATAACGTTTTACCATATAACGTAATACGTTATAAAGTTATACCATATAACGTAATCCGTTATAACGTTATATCATATAACGTAAAACGTCATTTCGTTATACCATATATCGTAATACGTTATAACGTTTTACCATATAACGTAATACGTTATAAAGTTATACCATATAACGTAATCCGTTATAACGTTATATCATATAACGTAAAACGTCATTTCGTTATACCATATATCGTAATACGTTATTACGTTATACCATATAACGTAATACGTTATAACGTTATACCATATAACGTAATACGTTATAACGTTATACCATATAACGTAAAACGTCATTTCGTTATACCATATAACGTAATACGTTATAACGTTATACCATATAACGTAATACGTTATAACGTTATACCAAATAACGTAAGACGTCATTTCGTATGACCATATAACGTAATCCGTTATAACCTTACACAATATAGCGTAATACTATATAACGTTATACCATATAAGGTAATCCGTTAAAATGTTATACTATATAACATAATACTATATAACGTTATACCATATAACGTAATCCGTTATAACGTTCTACCATGTAACGTAATACTTCATAGCGTTATACCATATGACGTTATACGTCACAACGTTATGGCATACAAAGTTATACCATGTAACGTAATACGTCATAGCGTTATACCATATGACGTTATACCATATAACGTAATACGTTATAACGTTATACCATATCACGTAATACGTTATAACATTATGCCATGTAACGTAATACTATATAACGTTATACCATATAAGGTAATCCGTTAAAACGTTATACTATATAACATAATACTATATAACGTTATACCATATAACTTAATCCGTTATAACGTTCTACCATGTAACGTAATACGTCATAAAGTTATACCATATGACGTTATACCATATAACGTAATACGTTATAACGTTATACCATATCACGTAATACGTCATGACGTTATACCCTATGACGTTATATAATATAACGTAATACGTTATACCGTTATGCCATATATCGTAATACGTTATAACGTTATACCATATATCGTAATACGTTATAACGTTATACCATATAACGTAATACGTTATAGCGTTATACGATATAACGTAATCCGTTATAACGTTACACCATATAACGTAAAACGTCATTTCGTTATACCATATAACGTAATACGTTATATCGTTATGCCATATATCGTAATACGTTATACCGTTATGCCATATATCGTAATACGTTATAACCTGATACCATATAACGTAATACGTTATAACGTTTTACCACATAACGTAATACGTTATAAACTTATACCATATAACGTAATCCGTTATAACGTTATATCATATAACGGAAAACGTCATTTCGTTATACCATATATCGTAATACGTTATAACGTTATACCATATAACGTAATACGCTATAACGTTATACCATATAACGTAAAACGTCATATCGTTATACCATATATCGTAATACGTTATAACGTTAAACCATATAACGTAATCTGTTATAACGTTACACCATATAACGTAAAACGTCATTTCGTTATACCATATAACGTAATACGTTATATCGTTATGCCATATATCGTAATACGTTATAACGATATACCATATAACGTAATACGTTATAACGTTATACCATATAACGTAAAACGTCATTTCGTTATACCATATATCGTAATACGTTATAGCGTCATACCATATGACGTTATACCATATAACGTAATACGTTATAACGTTATACCATATCACGTAATACGTTATAACATTATGCCATGTAACGTAATACGTTATAACGTTATACCATATAACGTAATACGTCATAACGTTATACCATATGACGTTATACCTTATAACGTAATACGTTAAACGTTATACCATATCACGTAATACGTCATAATGTTATACCCTATGACGTTATATAATATAACGTAATACGTTATACCGTTATGCCATATATCGTAATACGTTATAACGTTATACCATATATCGTAATACGTTATAACGTTATACCATATAACGTAATACGTTATAGCGTTATACCATATAACGTAATCCGTTATAACGTTACACCATATAACGTAAAACGTCATTTCGTTATACCATATAAAGTAATACGTTATATCGTTATGCCATATATCGTAATACGTTATACCGTTATGCCATATATCGTAATACGTTATAACCTGATACCATATAACGTAATACGTTATAACGTTTTACCATATAACGTAATACGTTATAAAGTTATACCATATAACGTAATCCGTTATAACGTTATATCATATAACGTAAAACGTCATTTCGTTATACCATATATCGTAATACGTTATAACGTTATACCATATAACGTAATACGCTATAACGTTAGACCATATAACGTAAAACGTCATATCGTTATACCATATATCGTAATACGTTATAACGTTAAACCATATAACGTAATCTGTTATAACGTTACACCATATAACGTAAAACGTCATTTCGTTATACCATATAACGTAATACGTTATATCGTTATGCCATATATCGTAATACGTTATAACGATATACCATATAACGTAATACGTTATAACGTTATACCATATAACGTAAAACGTCATTTCGTTATACCATATATCGTAATACGTTATAGCGTCATACCATATGACGTTATACCATATAACGTAATACGTTATAACGTTATACCATATCACGTAATACGTTATAACGTTATACCATATAACGTGAAACGTCATTTCGTTATACCATATAACGTAAAACGTCATTTCGCTATACCATATAACGTAATACGTTATAACGTTATACCAAATAACGTAAGACGTCATTTCGTTTGACCATATAACGTAATCCGTTATAACGTTACACAATATAGCGTAATACTATATAACGTTATACCATATAAGGTAATCCGTTAAAATGTTATACTATATAACATAATACTATATAACGTTATACCATATAACGTAATCCGTTATAACGTTCTACCATATAACGTAATACGTTATAACGTTATACCATATCACGTAATACGTTATAACATTATGCCATGTAACGTAATACGTTATAACGTTATACCATATAACGAAATACGTTATAACGTTGTACCATATAATGTAATACGCTATAGCGTTATAACATATCACGTAAAACGTCATTTCGTTATACCATATAACGTAATACGTTATAACGTTATACCATATATCGTAATACGTTATAACGTAATGCCATATAACGTAAAACGTCATTTCGTTATACCATATAACGTAATACGTTATATCGTTATGCCATATATCGTAATACGTTATAACGATATACCATATAACGTAATACGTTATAACGTTATACCATATAACGTAAAACGTCATTTCGTTATACCATATATCGTAATACGTTATAGCGTCATACCATATGACGTTATACCATATAACGTAATACGTTATAACGTTATACCATATCACGTAATACGTTATAACATTATGCCATGTAACGTAATACGTTATAACGTTAAACCACATAACGTAATACGTCATAACGTTATACCATATGACGTTATACCTTATAACGTAATACGTTATAACGTTATACCATATCACGTAATACGTTATAACATTATGCCATGTAACGTAATACGTTATAACGTTATACCATATAACGTAATACGTCATAACGTTATACCATATAACGTAATCCGTTATAACGTTATATCATATAACGTAAAACGTCATTTCGTTATACCATATAAAGTAATACGTTATACCGTTATGCCATATATCGTAATACGTTATAACCTGATACCATATAACGTAATACGGTATAACGTTTTACCATATAACGTAATACGTTATAAAGTTATACCATATAACGTAATCCGTTATAACGTTATATCATATAACGTAAAACGTCATTTCGTTATACCATATATCGTAATACGTTATAACGTTTTACCATATAACGTAATACGTTATAAAGTTATACCATATAACGTAATCCGTTATAACGTTATATCATATAACGTAAAACGTCATTTCGTTATACCATATATCGTAATACGTTATTACGTTATACCATATAACGTAATACGTTATAACGTTATACCATATAACGTAATACGTTATAACGTTATACCATATAACGTAAAACGTCATTTCGTTATACCATATAACGTAATACGTTATAACGTTATACCATATAACGTAATACGTTATAACGTTATACCAAATAACGTAAGACGTCATTTCGTATGACCATATAACGTAATCCGTTATAACCTTACACAATATAGCGTAATACTATATAACGTTATATCATATAAGGTAATCCGTTAAAATGTTATACTATATAACATAATACTATATAACGTTATACCATATAACGTAATCCGTTATAACGTTCTACCATGTAACGTAATACTTCATAGCGTTATACCATATGACGTTATACGTCACAACGTTATGGCATACAAAGTTATACCATGTAACGTAATACGTCATAGCGTTATACCATATGACGTTATACCATATAACGTAATACGTTATAACGTTATACCATATCACGTAATACGTTATAACATTATGCCATGTAACGTAATACTATATAACGTTATACCATATAAGGTAATCCGTTAAAACGTTATACTATATAACATAATACTATATAACGTTATACCATATAACTTAATCCGTTATAACGTTCTACCATGTAACGTAATACGTCATAAAGTTATACCATATGACGTTATACCATATAACGTAATACGTTATAACGTTATACCATATCACGTAATACGTCATGACGTTATACCCTATGACGTTATATAATATAACGTAATACGTTATACCGTTATGCCATATATCGTAATACGTTATAACGTTATACCATATATCGTAATACGTTATAACGTTATACCATATAACGTAATACGTTATAGCGTTATACGATATAACGTAATCCGTTATAACGTTACACCATATAACGTAAAACGTCATTTCGTTATACCATATAACGTAATACGTTATATCGTTATGCCATATATCGTAATACGTTATACCGTTATGCCATATATCGTAATACGTTATAACCTGATACCATATAACGTAATACGTTATAACGTTTTACCACATAACGTAATACGTTATAAACTTATACCATATAACGTAATCCGTTATAACGTTATATCATATAACGGAAAACGTCATTTCGTTATACCATATATCGTAATACGTTATAACGTTATACCATATAACGTAATACGCTATAACGTTATACCATATAACGTAAAACGTCATATCGTTATACCATATATCGTAATACGTTATAACGTTAAACCATATAACGTAATCTGTTATAACGTTACACCATATAACGTAAAACGTCATTTCGTTATACCATATAACGTAATACGTTATATCGTTATGCCATATATCGTAATACGTTATAACGATATACCATATAACGTAATACGTTATAACGTTATACCATATAACGTAAAACGTCATTTCGTTATACCATATATCGTAATACGTTATAGCGTCATACCATATGACGTTATACCATATAACGTAATACGTTATAACGTTATACCATATCACGTAATACGTTATAACATTATGCCATGTAACGTAATACGTTATAACGTTATACCATATAACGTAATACGTCATAACGTTATACCATATGACGTTATACCTTATAACGTAATACGTTAAACGTTATACCATATCACGTAATACGTCATAATGTTATACCCTATGACGTTATATAATATAACGTAATACGTTATACCGTTATGCCATATATCGTAATACGTTATAACGTTATACCATATAACGTAAAACGTCATTTCGTTATACCATATATCGTAATACGTTATAGCGTCATACCATATGACGTTATACCATATAACGTAATACGTTATAACGTTATACCATATCACGTAATACGTTATAACATTATGCCATGTAACGTAATACGTTATAACGTTAAACCACATAACGTAATACGTCATAACGTTATACCATATGACGTTATACCTTATAACGTAATACGTTATAACGTTATACCATATCACGTAATACGTTATAACATTATGCCATGTAACGTAATACGTTATAACGTTATACCATATAACGTAATACGTCATAACGTTATACCATATAACGTAATCCGTTATAACGTTATATCATATAACGTAAAACGTCATTTCGTTATACCATATAAAGTAATACGTTATACCGTTATGCCATATATCGTAATACGTTATAACCTGATACCATATAACGTAATACTTTATAACCTTTTACCATATAACGTAATACGTTATAAAGTTATACCATATAACGTAATCCGTTATAACGTTATATCATATAACGTAAAACGTCATTTCGTTATACCATATATCGTAATACGTTATAACGTTTTACCATATAACGTAATACGTTATAAAGTTATACCATATAACGTAATCCGTTATAACGTTATATCATATAACGTAAAACGTCATTTCGTTATACCATATATCGTAATACGTTATTACGTTATACCATATAACGTAATACGTTATAACGTTATACCATATAACGTAATACGTTATAACGTTATACCATATAACGTAAAACGTCATTTCGTTATACCATATAACGTAATACGTTATAACGTTATACCATATAACGTAATACGTTATAACGTTATACCAAATAACGTAAGACGTCATTTCGTATGACCATATAACGTAATCCGTTATAACCTTACACAATATAGCGTAATACTATATAACGTTATACCATATAAGGTAATCCGTTAAAATGTTATACTATATAACATAATACTATATAACGTTATACCATATAACGTAATCCGTTATAACGTTCTACCATGTAACGTAATACTTCATAGCGTTATACCATATGACGTTATACGTCACAACGTTATGGCATACAAAGTTATACCATGTAACGTAATACGTCATAGCGTTATACCATATGACGTTATACCATATAACGTAATACGTTATAACGTTATACCATATCACGTAATACGTTATAACATTATGCCATGTAACGTAATACTATATAACGTTATACCATATAAGGTAATCCGTTAAAACGTTATACTATATAACATAATACTATATAACGTTATACCATATAACTTAATCCGTTATAACGTTCTACCATGTAACGTAATACGTCATAAAGTTATACCATATGACGTTATACCATATAACGTAATACGTTATAACGTTATACCATATCACGTAATACGTCATGACGTTATACCCTATGACGTTATATAATATAACGTAATACGTTATACCGTTATGCCATATATCGTAATACGTTATAACGTTATACCATATATCGTAATACGTTATAACGTTATACCATATAACGTAATACGTTATAGCGTTATACGATATAACGTAATCCGTTATAACGTTACACCATATAACGTAAAACGTCATTTCGTTATACCATATAACGTAATACGTTATATCGTTATGCCATATATCGTAATACGTTATACCGTTATGCCATATATCGTAATACGTTATAACCTGATACCATATAACGTAATACGTTATAACGTTTTACCACATAACGTAATACGTTATAAACTTATACCATATAACGTAATCCGTTATAACGTTATATCATATAACGGAAAACGTCAATTCGTTATACCATATATCGTAATACGTTATAACGTTATACCATATAACGTAATACGCTATAACGTTATACCATATAACGTAAAACGTCATATCGTTATACCATATATCGTAATACGTTATAACGTTAAACCATATAACGTAATCTGTTATAACGTTACACCATATAACGTAAAACGTCATTTCGTTATACCATATAACGTAATACGTTATATCGTTATGCCATATATCGTAATACGTTATAACGATATACCATATAACGTAATACGTTATAACGTTATACCATATAACGTAAAACGTCATTTCGTTATACCATATATCGTAATACGTTATAGCGTCATACCATATGACGTTATACCATATAACGTAATACGTTATAACGTTATACCATATCACGTAATACGTTATAACATTATGCCATGTAACGTAATACGTTATAACGTTATACCATATAACGTAATACGTCATAACGTTATACCATATGA
Source organism: Bombus huntii (assembly GCF_024542735.1). Classification (NCBI taxonomy): domain Eukaryota; kingdom Metazoa; phylum Arthropoda; class Insecta; order Hymenoptera; family Apidae; genus Bombus; species Bombus huntii. The sequence goes on along the minus strand of NC_066240.1, from coordinate 2,214,310 downwards.
CGTTATACCTTATAACGTAATACGTTAAACGTTATACCATATCACGTAATACGTCATAATGTTATACCCTATGACGTTATATAATATAACGTAATACGTTATACCGTTATGCCATATATCGTAATACGTTATAACGTTATACCATATATCGTAATACGTTATAACGTTATACCATATAACGTAATACGTTATAGCGTTATACCATATAACGTAATCCGTTATAACGTTACACCATATAACGTAAAACGTCATTTCGTTATACCATATAAAGTAATACGTTATATCGTTATGCCATATATCGTAATACGTTATACCGTTATGCCATATATCGTAATACGTTATAACCTGATACCATATAACGTAATACGTTATAACGTTTTACCATATAACGTAATACGTTATAAAGTTATACCATATAACGTAATCCGTTATAACGTTATATCATATAACGTAAAACGTCATTTCGTTATACCATATATCGTAATACGTTATAACGTTATACCATATAACGTAATACGCTATAACGTTAGACCATATAACGTAAAACGTCATATCGTTATACCATATATCGTAATACGTTATAACGTTAAACCATATAACGTAATCTGTTATAACGTTACACCATATAACGTAAAACGTCATTTCGTTATACCATATAACGTAATACGTTATATCGTTATGCCATATATCGTAATACGTTATAACGATATACCATATAACGTAATACGTTATAACGTTATACCATATAACGTAAAACGTCATTTCGTTATACCATATATCGTAATACGTTATAGCGTCATACCATATGACGTTATACCATATAACGTAATACGTTATAACGTTATACCATATCACGTAATACGTTATAACATTGTGCCATGTAACGTAATACGTTATAACGTTAAACCACATAACGTAATACGTCATAACGTTATACCATATGACGTTATACCTTATAACGTAATACGTTATAACGTTATACCATATCACGTAATACGTTATAACATTATGCCATGTAACGTAATACGTTATAACGTTATACCATATAACGTAATACGTCATAACGTTATACCATATAACGTAATCCGTTATAACGTTATATCATATAACGTAAAACGTCATTTCGTTATACCATATAAAGTAATACGTTATACCGTTATGCCATATATCGTAATACGTTATAACCTGATACCATATAACGTAATACGGTATAACGTTTTACCATATAACGTAATACGTTATAAAGTTATACCATATAACGTAATCCGTTATAACGTTATATCATATAACGTAAAACGTCATTTCGTTATACCATATATCGTAATACGTTATAACGTTATACCATATAACGTAATACGCTATAACGTTATACCATATAACGTAAAACGTCATATCGTTATACCATATATCGTAATACGTTATAACGTTAAACCATATAACGTAATCCGTTATAACGTTACACCATATAACGTAAAACGTCATTTCGTTATACCATATAACGTAATACGTTATATCGTTATGCCATATATCGTAATACGTTATAACGATATACCATATAACGTAATACGTTATAACGTTATACCATATAACGTAAAACGTCATTTCGTTATACCATATGTCGTAATACGTTATAGCGTCATACCATATATCGTAATACGTTATAGCGTCATACCATATGACGTTATACCATATAACGTAATACGTTATAACGTTATACCATATCACGTAATACGTTATAACATTATGCCATGTAACGTAATACGTTATAACCTTATACCATATAACGTAATACGTTATAACGTTTTACCATATAACGTAATACGTTATAAAGTTATACCATATAACGTAATGCGTTATAACGTTATATCATATAACGTAAAACGTCATTTCGTTATACCATATATCGTAATACGTTATTACGTTATACCATATAACGTAATACGTTATAACGTTATACCATATAACGTAATACGTTATAACGTTATACCATATAACGTGAAACGTCATTTCGTTATACCATATAACGTAAAACGTCATTTCGCTATACCATATAACGTAATACGTTATAACGTTATACCAAATAACGTAAGACGTCATTTCGTTTGACCATATAACGTAATCCGTTATAACGTTACACAATATAGCGTAATACTATATAACGTTATACCATATAAGGTAATCCGTTAAAATGTTATACTATATAACATAATACTATATAACGTTATACCATATAACGTAATCCGTTATAACGTTCTACCATATAACGTAATACGTTATAACGTTATACCATATCACGTAATACGTTATAACATTATGCCATGTAACGTAATACGTTATAACGTTATACCATATAACGAAATACGTTATAACGTTGTACCATATAATGTAATACGCTATAGCGTTATAACATATCACGTAAAACGTCATTTCGTTATACCATATAACGTAATACGTTATAACGTTATACCATATATCGTAATACGTTATAACGTAATGCCATATAACGTAATACGGTATAACGCTTTGCCATATAACGTAATACGTTATTACGTTATACCATATAACGTAAAACGTCATTTCGTTATACCATATAACGTAATACGTTATACCGTTATGCAATATACCGTAATACGTTATAACGTTATACCATATAACGTAATACGTTATAACGTTATACCAAATAACGTAATACGTTATAAAGTTATACCATATAACGTAATCCGTTATAACGTTATATCATATAACGTAAAACGTCATTTCGTTATACCATATATCGTAATACGTTATAGCGTTATACCATATAACGTAATCCGTTATAACGTTACACCATATAACGTAAAACGTCATTTCGTTATACCATATAACGTAATACGTTATACCGTTATGCAATATATCGTAATACGTTATAACGTTATACCATATAACGTAATACGTTATAACGTTAAACCATATAACGTAATCCGTTATAACGTTACACAATATAGCGTAATACTATATAACGTTATACCATATAAGGTAATCCGTTATAACGTTATACTATATAACATAATACTATATAACGTTATACCATATAACTTAATCCCTTATAACGTTCTACCATGTAACGTAATACGTCATAAAGTTATACCATATGACGTTATACCATATAACGTAATACGTTATAACGTTATACCATATCACGTAATACGTCATGACGTTATACCCTATGACGTTATATAATATAACGTAATACGTTATACCGTTATGCCATATATCGTAATACGTTATAACGTTATACCATATATCGTAATACGTTATAACGTTATACCATATAACGTAATACGTTATAGCGTTATACCATATAACGTAATCCGTTATAACGTTACACCATATAACGTAAAACGTCATTTCGTTATACCATATAACGTAATACGTTATATCGTTATGCCATATATCGTAATACGTTATACCGCTTTGCCATATATCGTAATACGTTATAACCTGATACCATATAACGTAATACGTTATAACGTTTTACCATATAACGTAATACGTTATAAAGTTATACCATATAACGTAATCCGTTATAACGTTATATCATATAACGTAAAACGTCATTTCGTTATACCATATATCGTAATACGTTATAACGTTATACCATATAACGTAATACGCTATAACGTTATACCATATAACGTAAAACGTCATATCGTTATACCATATATCGTAATACGTTATAACGTTAGACCATATAACGTAATCTGTTATAACGTTACACCATATAACGTAAAACGTCATTTCGTTATACCATATAACGTAATACGTTATATCGTTATGCCATATATCGTAATACGTTATAACGATATACCATATAACGTAATACGTTATAACGTTATACCATATAACGTAAAACGTCATTTCGTTATACCATATATCGTAATACGTTATAGCGTCATACCATATGACGTTATACCATATAACGTAATACGTTATAACGTTATACCATATATCGTAATACGTTATAACGTTATACCATATAACGTAATACGTTATAGCGTTATACCATATAACGTAAAACGTCATTTCGTTATACCATACAACGTAATACGTTATTACGTTATACCATATAACGTAAAACGTCATTTCGTTATACCATATAACGTAATACATTATATCGTTATGCCATATATCGTAATACGTTATGACGTTATACCATATAACGTAATACGCTATAACGTTATACCATATAGCGTAAAACGTCATATCGTTATACCATATATCGTAATACGTTATAACGTTAAACCATATAACGTAATCCGTTATAACGTTACACCATATAACGTAAAACGTCATTTCGTTATACCATATAACGTAATACGTTATAACGTTTCACCATATAACGTAAAACGTCATTTCGTTATACCATATAACGTAATACGTTATATCGTTATGCCATATATCGTAATACGTTATAACGTTATACCATATAACGTAATACGTTATAACGTTATACCATATAACGTAAAACGTCATTTCGTTATACCATATGACGTTATACCATATAACGTAATAATTTATAACGTTATACGATATCACGTAATACGTCATGACGTTATACCCTATGACGTTATATAATATAACGTAATACGTTATACCGTTATGCCATATATCGTAATACGTTATAACGTTATACCATATATCGTAATACGTTATAACGTTATACCATATAACGTAAAACGTCATTTCGTTATACCATATAACGTAATATGTTATTACGTTATACCATATAACGTAAAACGTCATTTCGTTATACCATATAACGTAATACATTATATCGTTATGCCATATATCGTAATACGTTATGACGTTATACCATATAACGTAATACGCTATAACGTTATACCATATAACGTAAAACGTCATATCGTTATACCATATATCGTAATACGTTACAACGTTAAACCATATAACGTAATCCGTTATAACGTTACACCATATAACGTAAAACGTCATTTCGTTATACCATATAACGTAATACGTTATATCGTTATGCCATGTAACGTAATACATTATAACGTTATACCATATAACGTAATACGTCATAACGTTATAACCTATGACGTTATATAATATAACGTAATACGTTATACCGTTATGCCATATATCGTAATACGTTATAACCTTATACCATATAACGTAATACGTTATAACGTTTTACCATATAACGTAATGCGTTATAAAGTTATACCATATAACGTAATCCGTTATAACGTTATATCATATAACGTAAAACGTCATTTCGTTATACCATATATCGTAATACATTATAACGTTATACCATATAACGTAATAAGTTATAACGTTATACCATATAACGTAATACGTTATAACGTTATACCATATAACGTAATACGTTATAACGTTAAACCATATAACGTAATCCGTTATAACGTTTCACCATATAACGTAAAACGTCATTTCGTTATACCATATAACGTAATACGTTATATCGTTATGCCATATATCGTAATGCGTTATAACGTTATACCATATAACGTAATACGTTATAACGTTATACCATATAACGTAAAACGTCATTTCGACATACCATATGACGTTATACCATATAACGTAATACGTTATAACGTTATACCATATCACGTAATACGTCATGACGTTATACCCTATGACGTTATATAATATAACGTAATACGTTATACCGTTATGCCATATATCGTAATACGTTACAACGTTATACCATATATCGTAATGCGTTATAACGTTATACCATATAACGTAATACGTTATAGCGTTATACCATATAACGTAAAACGTCATTTCGTCATACCATATAACGTAATACGTTATTACGTTGTACCATATGACGTAAAACGTCATTTCGTTATACCATATAACGTAATACATTATATCGTTATGCCATATATCGTAATACGTTATGACGTTATACCATATAACGTAATACGCTATAACGTTATACCATATAACGTAATACGTTATAACGTTTTACCATATAACGTAATACGTTATAAAGTTATACCATATAACGTAATCCGTTATAACGTTATATCATATAACGTAAAACGTCATTTCGTTATACCATATATCGTAATACGTTATTACGTTATACCATATAACGTAATACGTTATAACGTTATACCATATAACGTAATACGTTATAACGTTATACCATATAACGTAAAACGTCATTTCGTTATACCATATAACGTAAAACATCATTTCGTTATACCATATAACGTAATACGTTATAACGTTATACCAAATAACGTAAGACGTAATTTCGTTTGACCATATAACGTAATCCGTTATAACGTTACACAATATAGCGTAATACTATATAACGTTATACCATATAAGGTAATCCGTTAAAATGTTATACTATATAACATAATACTATATAACGTTATACCATATAACGTAATCCGTTATAACGTTCTACCATATAACGTAATACGTTATACCGTTATACCATATCACGTAATACGTTATAACATTATGCCATGTAACGTAATACGTTATAACGTTATACCATATAACGAAATACGTTATAACGTTGTACCATATAATGTAATACGCTATAGCGTTATAACATATCACGTAAAACGTCATTTCGTTATACCATATAACGTAATACGTTATAACGTTATACCGTATATCGTAATACGTTATAACGTAATGCCATATAACGTAATACGGTATAACGTTTTGCCATATAACGTAATACGTTATTACGTTATACCATATAACGTAAAACGTCATTTCGTTATACCATATAACGTAATACGTTATACCGTTATGCCATATATCGTAATACGTTATAACGTTATACCATATAACGTAATACGTTATAACGTTATACCAAATAACGTAAGACGTCATTTCGTTTGACCATATAACGTAATACGTTATAACGTTAAACCATATAACGTAATCCGTTATAACGTTACACAATATAGCGTAATACTATATAACGTTATACCATATAAGGTAATCCGTTAAAACGTTATGCTATATAACATAATACTATATAACGTTATACCATATAACTTAATCCGTTATAACGTTCTACCATGTAACGTAATACGTCATAAAGTTATACCATATGACGTTATACCATATAACGTAATACGTTATAACGTTATACCATATCACGTAATACGTCATGACGTTATACCCTATGACGTTATATAATATAACGTAATACGTTATACCGTTATGCCATATATCGTAATACGTTATAACGTTATACCATATATCGTAATACGTTATAACGTTATACCATATAACGTAATACGTTATAGCGTTATACCATATAACGTAATCCGTTATAACGTTACACCATATAACGTAAAACGTCATTTCGTTATACCATATAACGTAATACGTTATATCGTTATGCCATATATCGTAATACGTTATACCGCTTTGCCATATATCGTAATACGTTATAACCTGATACCATATAACGTAATACGTTATAACGTTTTACCATATAACGTAATACGTTATAAAGTTATACCATATAACGTAATCCGTTATAACGTTATATCATATAACGTAAAACGTCATTTCGTTATACCATATATCGTAATACGTTATAACGTTATACCATATAACGTAATACGCTATAACGTTATACCATATAACGTAAAACGTCATATCGTTATACCATATATCGTAATACGTTATAACGTTAGACCATATAACGTAATCTGTTATAACGTTACACCATATAACGTAAAACGTCATTTCGTTATACCATATAACGTAATACGTTATATCGTTATGCCATATATCGTAATACGTTATAACGATATACCATATAACGTAATACGTTATAACGTTATACCATATAACGTAAAACGTCATTTCGTTATACCATATATCGTAATACGTTATAGCGTCATACCATATGACGTTATACCATATAACGTAATACGTTATAACGTTATACCATATATCGTAATACGTTATAACGTTATACCATATAACGTAATACGTTATAGCGTTATACCATATAACGTAAAACGTCATTTCGTTATACCATATAACGTAATACGTTATTACGTTATACCATATAACGTAAAACGTCATTTCGTTATACCATATAACGTAATACATTATATCGTTATGCCATATATCGTAATACGTTATGACGTTATACCATATAACGTAATACGCTATAACGTTATACCATATAGCGTAAAACGTCATATCGTTATACCATATATCGTAATACGTTATAACGTTAAACCATATAACGTAATCCGTTATAACGTTACACCATATAACGTAAAACGTCATTTCGTTATACCATATAACGTAATACGTTATAACGTTTCACCATATAACGTAAAACGTCATTTCGTTATACCATATAACGTAATACGTTATATCGTTATGCCATATATCGTAATACGTTATAACGTTATACCATATAACGTAATACGTTATAACGTTATACCATATAACGTAAAACGTCATTTCGTTATACCATATGACGTTATACCATATAACGTAATAATTTATAACGTTATACGATATCACGTAATACGTCATGACGTTATACCCTATGACGTTATATAATATAACGTAATACGTTATACCGTTATGCCATATATCGTAATACGTTATAACGTTATACCATATATCGTAATACGTTATAACGTTATACCATATAACGTAAAACGTCATTTCGTTATACCATATAACGTAATATGTTATTACGTTATACCATATAACGTAAAACGTCATTTCGTTATACCATATAACGTAATACATTATATCGTTATGCCATATATCGTAATACGTTATGACGTTATACCATATAACGTAATACGTTATAACGTTTTACCATATAACGTAATACGTTATAAAGTTATACCATATAACGTAATCCGTTATAACGTTATATCATATAACGTAAAACGTCATTTCGTTATACCATATGACGTTATACCATATAACGTAATAATTTATAACGTTATACGATATCACGTAATACGTCATGACGTTATACCCTATGACGTTATATAATATAACGTAATACGTTATGACGTTATACCATATAACGTAATACGCTATAACGTTATACCATATAGCGTAAAACGTCATATCGTTATACCATATATCGTAATACGTTATAACGTTAAACCATATAACGTAATACATTATAACGTTATACCATATAATGTAATACGTCATAACGTTATACCCTATGACGTTATATAATATAACGTAATACGTTATACCGTTATGCCATATATCGTAATACGTTATAACCTTATACCATATAACGTAATACGTTATAACGTTTTACCATATAACGTAATACGTTATAAAGTTATACCATATAACGTAATCCGTTATAACGTTATATCATATAACGTAAAACGTCATTTCGTTATACCATATATCGTAATACATTATAACGTTATACCATATAACGTAATAAGTTATAACGTTATACCATATAACGTAATACGTTATAACGTTATACCATATAACGTAATACGTTATAACGTTAAACCATATAACGTAATCCGTTATAACGTTTCACCATATAACGTAAAACGTCATTTCGTTATACCATATAACGTAATACGTTATATCGTTTTGCCATATATCGTAATGCGTTATAACGTTATACCATATAACGTAATACGTTATAACGTTATACCATATAACGTAAAACGTCATTTCGACATACCATATGACGTTATACCATATAACGTAATACGTTATAACGTTATACCATATCACGTAATACGTCATGACGTTATACCCTATGACGTTATATAATATAACGTAATACGTTATACCGTTATGCCATATATCGTAATACGTTACAACGTTATACCATATATCGTAATACGTTATAACGTTATACCATATAACGTAATACGTTATAGCGTTATACCATATAACGTAAAACGTCATTTCGTTATACCATATAACGTAATACGTTATTACGTTGTACCATATAACGTAAAACGTCATTTCGTTATACCATATAACGTAATACATTATATCGTTATGCCATATATCGTAATACGTTATGACGTTATACCATATAACGTAATACGCTATAACGTTATACCATATAACGTAAAACGTCATATCCTTATACCATATATCGTAATACGTTATAACGTTAAACCATATAACGTAATCCGTTATAACGTTACACAATATAACGTAAAACGTCATTTCGTTATACCATATAAAGTAATACGTTATATCGTTATGCCATATATCGTAATACGTTATAACGTTATACCATATAACGTAATACGTTATAACGTTATACCATATAACGTAAAACGTCATTTCGACATACCATATGACGTTATACCATATAACGTAATACGTTATAACGTTATACCATATCACGTAATACGTCATGACGTTATACCCTATGACGTAAAACGTCATTTCGTTATACCATATAACGTAAAACGTCATTTCGTTATACCATATAACGTAACACGTTATTACGTTATACCATATAACGTAAAACGTCATTTCGTTATACCATATAACGTAATACATTATATCGTTATGCCATATATCGTAATACGTTATGACGTTATACCATATAACGTAATACGCTATAACGTTATACCATATAACGTAAAACGTCATTTCGTTATACCATATAACGTAATACGTTATATCGTTATGCCATATATCGTAATACGTTATAACGTTATACCATATAACGTAATACGTTATAACGTTATACCATATAACGTAAAACGTCATTTCGTTATACCATATATCGTAATACGTTATAGCGTCATACCATATGACGTTATACCATATAACGTAATACGTTATAACGTTATACCATATCACGTAATACGTTATACCGTTATGCCATATATCGTAATACGTTATAACCTTATACCATATAACGTAATACGTTATAACGTTTTACCATATAACGTAATACGTTATAAAGATATACCATATAACGTAATACGTTATAGCGTTATACCATGTAACGTAAAACGTCATTTCGTTATACCATATAACGTAATACGTTATTACGTTATACCATATAACGTAAAACGTCATTTCGTTATACCATATAACGTAATACGTTATATCGTTATGCCATATATCGTAATACGTTATACCGCTTTGCCATATATCGTAATACGTTATAACCTGATACCATATAACGTAATACGTTATAACGTTTTACCATATAACGTAATACGTTATAAAGTTATACCATATAACGTAATCCGTTATAACGTTATATCATATAACGTAAAACGTCATTTCGTTATACCATATATCGTAATACGTTATAACGTTATACCATATAACGTAATACGCTATAACGTTATACCATATAACGTAAAACGTCATATCGTTATACCATATATCGTAATACGTTATAACGTTAGACCATATAACGTAATCTGTTATAACGTTACACCATATAACGTAAAACGTCATTTCGTTATACCATATAACGTAATACGTTATATCGTTATGCCATATATCGTAATACGTTATAACGATATACCATATAACGTAATACGTTATAACGTTATACCATATAACGTAAAACGTCATTTCGTTATACCATATATCGTAATACGTTATAGCGTCATACCATATGACGTTATACCATATAACGTAATACGTTATAACGTTATACCATATATCGTAATACGTTATAACGTTATACCATATAACGTAATACGTTATAGCGTTATACCATATAACGTAAAACGTCATTTCGTTATACCATATAACGTAATACGTTATTACGTTATACCATATAACGTAAAACGTCATTTCGTTATACCATATAACGTAATACATTATATCGTTATGCCATATATCGTAATACGTTATGACGTTATACCATATAACGTAATACGCTATAACGTTATACCATATAGCGTAAAACGTCATATCGTTATACCATATATCGTAATACGTTATAACGTTAAACCATGTAACGTAATCCGTTATAACGTTACACCATATAACGTAAAACGTCATTTCGTTATACCATATAACGTAATACGTTATAACGTTTCACCATATAACGTAAAATGTCATTTCGTTATACCATATAACGTAATACGTTATATCGTTATGCCATATATCGTAATACGTTATAACGTTATTCCATATAACGTAATACGTTATAACGTTATACCATATAACGTAAAACGTCATTTCGTTATACCATATGACGTTATACCATATAACGTAATAATTTATAACGTTATACGATATCACGTAATACGTCATCGCGTTATACCCTATGACGTTATATAATATAACGTAATACGTTATACCGTTATGCCATATATCGTAATACGTTATAACGTTATACCATATATCGTAATACGTTATAACGTTATACCATATAACGTAAAACGTCATTTCGTTATACCATATAACGTAATATGTTATTACGTTATACCATATAACGTAAAACGTCATTTCGTTATACCATATAACGTAATACATTATATCGTTATGCCATATATCGTAATACGTTATGACGTTATACCATATAACGTAATACGTTATAACGTTTTACCATATAACGTAATACGTTATAAAGTTATACCATATAACGTAATCCGTTATAACGTTATATCATATAACGTAAAACGTCATTTCGTTATACCATATGACGTTATACCATATAACGTAATAATTTATAACGTTATACGATATCACGTAATACGTCATGACGTTATACCCTATGACGTTATATAATATAACGTAATACGTTATGACGTTATACCATATAACGTAATACGCTATAACGTTATACCATATAGCGTAAAACGTCATATCGTTATACCATATATCGTAATACGTTATAACGTTAAACCATATAACGTAATCCGTTATAACGTTACACCATATAACGTAAAACGTCATTTCGTTATACCATATAACGTAATACGTTATAACGTTTCACCATATAACGTAAAACGTCATTTCGTTATACCATATAACGTAATACGTTATATCGTTATGCCATATATCGTAATACGTTATAACGTTATACCATATAACGTAATACGCTATAACGTTATACCATATAACGTAAAACGTCATATCGTTATGCCATATATCGTAATACGTTACAACGTTAAACCATATAACGTAATCCGTTATAACGTTACACCATATAACGTAAAACGTCATTTCGTTATACCATATAACGTAATACGTTATATCGTTATGCCATGTAACGTAATACATTATAACGTTATACCATATAACGTAAAACGTCATATCGTTATGCCATATATCGTAATACGTTACAACGTAAAACCATATAACGTAATCCGTTATAACGTTATATCATATTACGTAAAACGTCATTTCGTTATACCATATATCGTAATACATTATAACGTTATACCATATAACGTAATAAGTTATAACGTTATACCATATAACGTAATACGTTATAACGTTATACCATATAACGTAATACGTTATAACGTTAAACCATATAACGTAATCCGTTATAACGTTTCACCATATAACGTAAAACGTCATTTCGTTATACCATATAACGTAATACGTTATATCGTTATGCCATATATCGTAATGCGTTATAACGTTATACCATATAACGTAATACGTTATAACGTTATACCATATAACGTAAAACGTCATTTCGACATACCATATGACGTTATACCATATAACGTAATACGTTATAGCGTTATACCATATAACGTAAAACGTCATTTCGTTATACCATATAACGTAATACGTTATTACGTTGTACCATATAACGTAAAACGTCATTTCGTTATACCATATAACGTAATACATTATATCGTTATGCCATATATCGTAATACGTTATGACGTTATACCATATAACGTAATACGCTATAACGTTATACCATATAACGTAAAACGTCATATCGTTATACCATATATCGTAATACGTTATAACGTTAAACCATATAACGTAATCCGTTATAACGTTACACCATATAACGTAAAACGTCATTTCGTTATACCATATATCGTAATACGTTATAGCGTCATACCATATGACGTTATACCATATAACGTAATACGTTATAACGTTATACCATATCACGTAATACGTTATAACATTATGCCATGTAACGTAATACATTATAACGTTATACCATATAACGTAATACGTCATAACGTTATACCATATGACATTATACCTCATAACGTAATCCGTTATAACGTTTCACCATATAACGTAAAACGTCATTTCGTTATACCATATAACGTAATACGTTATATCGTTATGCCATATATCGTAATACGTTATAACGTTATACCATATAACGTAATACGTTATAACGTTATACCATATAACGTAAAACGTCATTTCGACATACCATATGACGTTATACCATATAACGTAATACGTTATAACGTTATACCATATCACGTAATACGTCATGACGTTATACCCTATGACGTTATATAATATAACGTAATACGTTATACCGTTATGCCATATATCGTAATACGTTATAACGTTATACCATATATCGTAATACGTTATAACGTTATACCATATAACGTAATACGTTATAGCGTTATACCATATAACGTAAAACGTCATTTCGTTATACCATATAACGTAATACGTTATTACGTTATACCATATAACGTAAAACGTCATTTCGTTATACCATATAACGTAATACATTATATCGTTATGCCATATATCGTAATACGTTATGACGTTATACCATATAACGTAATACGCTATAACGTTTTACCATATAACGTAAAACGTTATATCGTTATGCCATATATCGTAATACGTTATAACGTTATAACATATAACGTAATACGTTATAACGTTATACCATATAACGTAAAACGTCATTTCGTTATACCATATATCGTAAAACGTCATTTCGACATACCATATGACGTTATACCATATAACGTAATACGTTATAACGTTATACCATATCACGTAATACGTCATGACGTTATACGCTATGACGTTATATAATATAACGTAATACGTTATACCGTTATGCCATATATCGTAATACGTTATAACGTTATACCATATATCGTAATACGTTATAACGTTATACCATATAACGTAATACGTTATAGCGTTATACCATATAACGTAAAACGTCATTTCGTTATACCATATAACGTAATACGTTATAACGTTATACCATATCACGTAATACGTTATAACATTATGCCATGTAACGTAATACATTATAACGTTATACCATATAACGTAATACGTCATAACGTTATACCATATGACATTATACCTCATAACGTAATCCGTTATAACGTTTCACCATATAACGTAAAACGTCATTTCGTTATACCATATAACGTAATACGTTATATCGTTATGCCATATATCGTAATACGTTATAACGTTATACCATATAACGTAATACGCTATAACGTTATACCATATAACGTAAAACGTCATTTCGACATACCATATGACGTTATACCATATAACGTAATACGTTATAACGTTATACCATATCACGTAATACGTCATGACGTTATACCCTATGACGTTATATAATATAACGTAATACGTTATACCGTTATACCATATAACGTAATACGTTATAGCGCTATACCATATAACGTAAAACGTCATTTCGTTATACCATATAACGTAAAACGTCATTTCGTTATACCATATAACGTAACACGTTATTACGTTATACCATATAACGTAAAACGTCATTTCGTTATACCATATAACGTAATACATTATATCGTTATGCCATATATCGTAATACGTTATGACGTTATACCATATAACGTAATACGCTATAACGTTATACCATATAACGTAAAACGTCATTTCGTTATACCATATAACGTAATACGTTATATCGTTATGCCATATATCGTAATACGTTATAACGTTATACCATATAACGTAATACGTTATAACGTTATACCATATAACGTAAAACGTCATTTCGTTATACCATATATCGTAATACGTTATAGCGTCATACCATATGACGTTATACCATATAACGTAATACGTTATAACGTTATACCATATCACGTAATACCTTATAGCGTTATGCCATATATCGTAATACGTTATAACCTTATACCATATAACGTAATACGTTATAACGTTTTACCATATAACGTAATACGTTATAAAGATATACCATATAACGTAATACGTTATAGCGTTATACCATGTAACGTAAAACGTCATTTCGTTATACCATATAACGTAATACGTTATTACGTTATACCATATAACGTAAAACGTCATTTCGTTATACCATATAACGTAATACATTATATCGTTATGCTATATATCGTAATACGTTATGACGTTATACCATATAACGTAATACGCTATAACGTTATACCATATAGCGTAAAACGTCATATCGTTATACCATATATCGTAATACGTTATAACGTTAAACCATATAACGTAATCCGTTATAACGTTACACCATATAACGTAAAACGTCATTTCGTTATACCATATAACGTAATACGTTATAACGTTATACCATATCACGTAATACGTTATAACATTATGCCATGTAACGTAATACGTTATAACGTTATACCATATAACGTAATACGTTATAACGTTATACCATATAACGTAATACGTTATAACGTTATACCATATAACGTATACGTTATAACGTTATACCATATAACGTAATACGTTATATCGTTAAACCATATAACGTAATCCGTTATAACGTTTCACCATATAACGTAAAACGTCATTTCGTTATACCATATAACGTAATACGTTATATCGTTATGCCATATATCGTAATACGTTATAACTTTATACCATATAACGTAATACGTTATAACGTTATACCATATAACGTAAAACGTCATTTAGTTATACCATATGACGTTATACCATATAACGTAATACGTTATAACGTTATACCATATCACGTAATACGTTATAACATTATGCCATGTAACGTAAAACGTCATTTCGTTATACCATATAACGTAATACATTATATCGTTATGCCATATATCGTAATACGTTATGACGTTATACCATATAACGTAATACGCTATAACGTTATACCATATAACGTAAAACGTCATATCGTTATACCATATATCGTAATACGTTACAACGTTAAACCATATAACGTAATCCGTTATAACGTTACACCGTATAACGTAAAACGTCATTTCGTTATACCATATATCGTAATACGTTACAACGTTAAACCATATAACGTAATCCGTTATAACGTTACACCATATAACGTAAAACGTCATTTCGTTATACCATATAACGTAATACGTTATATCGTTATGCCATGTAACGTAATACATTATAACGTTATACCATATAACGTAATACGTCATAACGTTATACCCTATGACGTTATATAATATAACGTAATACGTTATACCGTTATGCCATATATCGTAATACGATATAACCTTATACCATATAACGTAATACGTTATAACGTTTTACCATATAACGTAATACGTTATAAAGTTATACCATATAACGTAATCCGTTATAACGTTATATCATATAACGTAAAACGTCATTTCGTTATACCATATATCGTAATACATTATAACGTTATACCATATAACGTAATACGTTATAACGTTATACCATATAACGTAATACGTTATAACGTTATACCATATAACGTAATACGTTATAACGTTAAACCATATAACGTAATCCGTTATAACGTTTCACCATATAACGTAAAACGTCATTTCGTTATACCATATAACGTAATACGTTATATCGTTATGCCATATATCGTAATGCGTTATAACGTTATACCATATAACGTAATACGTTATAACGTTATACCATATAACGTAAAACGTCATTTCGACATACCATATGACGTTATACCATATAACGTAATACGTTTTAACGTCATACCATATCACTTAATACGTCATGACGTTATACCCTATGACGTTATATAATATAACGTAATACGTTATACCGTTATGCCATATATCGTAATACGTTACAACGTTATACCATATATCGTAATACGTTATAACGTTATACCATATAACGTAATACGTTATAGCGTTATACCATATAACGTAAAACGTCATTTCGTTATACCATATAACGTAATACGTTATTACGTTATACCATATAACGTAAAACGTCATTCCGTTATACCATATAACGTAATACATTATATCGTTATGCCATATATCGTAATACGTTATGACGTTATACCATATAGCGTAATACGCTATAACGTTATACCATATAACGTAAAACGTCATATCGTTATACCATATATCGTAATACGTTATAACGTTAAACCATATAACGTAATCCGTTATAACGTTACACCATATAACGTAAAACGTCATTTCGTTATACCATATAACGTAATACTTTATATCGTTATGCCATATATCGTAATACGTTATAACGTTATACCATATAACGTAATACGTTATAACGTTATACCATATAACGTAAAACGTCATTTCGTTATACCATATATCGTAATACGTTATAGCGTCATACCATATGACGTTATACCATATAACGTAATACGTTATAACGTTATACCATATCACGTAATACGTTATAACATTATGCCATGTAACGTAATACATTATAACGTTATACCATATAACGTAATACGTCATAACGTTATACCATATGACATTATACCTCATAACGTAATCCGTTATAACGTTTCACAATATAACGTAAAACGTCATTTCGTTATACCATATAACGTAATACGTTATATCGTTATGCCATATATCGTAATACGTTATAACGTTATACCATATAGCGTAATACGTTATAACGTTATACCATATAACGTAAAACGTCATTTCGACATACCATATGACGTTATACCATATAACGTAATACGTTATAACGTTATACCATATCACGTAATACGTCATGACGTTATACCCTATGACGTTATATAATATAACGTAATACGTTATACCGTTATGCCATATATCGTAATACGTTATAACGTTATACCATATATCGTAATACGTTATAACGTTATACCATATAACGTAATACGTTATAGCGTTATACCATATAACGTAAAACGTCATTTCGTTATACCATATAACGTAATACGTTATTACGTTATACCATATAACGTAAAACGTCATTTCGTTATACCATATAACGTAATACATTATATCGTTATGCCATATATCGTAATACGTTATGACGTTATACCATATAACGTAATACGCTATAACGTTTTACCATATAACGTAAAACGTTATATCGTTATGCCATATATCGTAATACGTTATAACGTTATACCATATAACGTAATACGTTATAACGTTATACCATATAACGTAAAACGTCATTTCGTTATACCATATATCGTAAAACGTCATTTCGACATACCATATGACGTTATACCATATAACGTTATACGTTATAACGTTATACCATATCACGTAATACGTCATGACGTTATACCCTATGACGTTATATAATATAACGTAATACGTTATACCGTTATGCCATATATCGTAATACGTTATAACGTTATATCATATATCGTAATACGTTATAACGTTATACCATATAACGTAATACGTTATAGCGTTATACCATATAACGTAAAACGTCATTTCGTTATACCATATAACGTAATACGTTATTACGTTATACCATATAACGTAAAACGTCATTTCGTTATACCATATAACGTAATACATTATATCGTTATGCCATATATCGTAATACGTTATGACGTTATACCATATAACGTAATACGCTATAACGTTATACCATATAACGTAATACGATATAACGTTATACTATATAACGTAAAACGTCATTTCGTTTTACCATATATCGTAATACGTTATAGCGTCATACCATATGACGTTATACCATATAAGGTAATACGTTATAACGTTATACCATATCACGTAATACGTTATACCATTATGCCATATATCGTAATACGTTATAACCTTATACCATATAACGTAATACGTTATAACGTTTTACCATATAACGTAATACGTTATAAAGATATACCATATAACGTAATACGTTATAGCGTTATACCATATAACGTAAAACGTCATTTCGTTATACCATATAACGTAATACGTTATTATGTTATACCATATAACGTAAAACGTCATTTCGTTATAGCATATAACGTAATACATTATATCGTTATGCCATATATCGTAATACGTTATGACGTTATACCATATAACGTAATACGCTATAACGTTATACCATATAACGTAAAACGTCATATCGTTATACCATATATCGTAATTCGTTATAACGTTAAACCATATAACGTAATCCGTTATAACGTTACACCATATAACGTAAAACGTCATTTCGTTATACCATATAACGTAATACGTTATATCGTTATGCCATATATCGTAATACGTTATAACGTTATACCATATAACGTAATACGTTATAACGTTATACCATATAACGTAATATGTTATAACGTTATACCATATAACGTAATATGTTATACCATACGTTACGTTACGTTATACCATATAACGTAATATGTTATAACGTTATACCATATAACGTAATACGTTATAAAGTTATATCATATATCGTAAAACGTCATTTCTTTATACTTTTTGTTTATAATGTAATACGATATAACGTTATAGCATATAACGTAATACGTTATATCGTTTTACCATATAACGTAATAGGATATAACGTTATAGCATACAACGTAATACGATATAACGTTAAACCATATAACGTTACCGTTATAACGTTATACCATATAGCGTAACACTATATAACGTTATAGCATATAATGTAATCCGTTATAACGTTATACTATATAACATAATACTATATAACGTTATACCATATTACGTACTCCGTTATAACGTTCTACCATGTAACGTAATACGTCATGACGTTATACCATATGACGTTATACCATATAACGTAATACGTTATAACGTTATACCATATCACGTAATACGTAATGACGTTATACCCTATGACGTTATATAATATAACGTAATACGTTATACCGTTATGCCATATATCGTAATACGTTATAACGTTATACCATATATCGTAATACGTTATAACGTTATACCATATAACGTAAAACGTCATTTCGTTATACCATATAACGTAATACATTATACCGTTATGCCATATATCGTAATACGTTATGACGTTATACCATATAACGTAATACGCTATAACGTTATACCATATAACGTAAAACGTCATATCGTTATATCATATAACGCAAAACGTCATTTCGTTATACCATATAACGTAATACGTTATATCGTTATGACATATATCGTAATACGTTATACCGTTATGCCATATATCGTAATACGTTATAACCTGATACCATATAACGTAATACGTCATTTCGTTATACCATATAACGTAATACGTTATTACGTTATACCATATAACGTAAAACGTCATTTCGTTATACCATATAACGTAAAACGTCATATCGTTATATCATATAACGTAAAACGTCATTTCGTTATACCATATAACGTAATACGTTATATCGTTATGCCATATATCGTAATACGTTATACCGTTATGCCATATATCGTAATACGTTATAACCTGATACCATATAACGTAATACATTATATCGTTATGCCATATATCGTAATACGTTATGACGTTATACCATATAACGTAATACGCTATAACGTTACACCATATCACGTAAAACGTCATATCGTTATACCATATATCGTAATACGTTATAACGTTAAGCCATATAACGTAATCCGTTATAACGTTACACCATATAACGTAAAACGTCATTTCGTTATTCCATATAACGTAATACGTTATATCGTTATGCCATATATCGTAATACGTTATAACGTTATACCATATAACGTAATACGTTATAACATTATGCCATGTAACGTAATACGTTATAACCTTATACCATATAACGTAATACGTTATAACGTTTTACCATATAACGTAATACGTTATAAAGTTATACCATATAACGTAATCCGATATAACGTTATATCATATAACGTAAAACGTCATTTCGTTATACCATATATCGTAATACGTTATTACGTTATACCATATAACGTAATACGTTATAACGTTATACCATATAACGTAATACGTTATAACGTTATACCATATAACGTAAAACGTCATTTCGTTATACCATATAACGTAATACGTTATAACGTTATACCATATAACGTAATACGTTATAACGTTATACCAAATAACGTAAGACGTCATTTCGTATGACCATATAACGTAATCCGTTATAACGTTACACAATATAGCGTAATACTATATAACGTTATACCATATAAGGTAATCCGTTAAAATGTTATACTATATAACATAATACTATATAACGTTATACCATATAACGTAATCCGTTATAACGTTCTACCATGTAACGTAATACTTCATAGCGTTATACCATATGACGTTATACGTCACAACGTTATGGCATACAAAGTTATACCATGTAACGTAATACGTCATAGCGTTATACCATATGACGTTATACCATATAACGTAATACGTTATAACGTTATACCATATCACGTAATACGTTATAACATTATGCCATGTAACGTAATACGTTATAACGTTATACCATATAACGAAATACGTTATAACGTTGTACCATATAATGTAATACGCTATAGCGTTATGCCATATATCGTAATACGTTATAACGATATACCATATAACGTAATACGTTATAACGTTATACCATATAACGTAAAACGTCATTTCGTTATACCATATAACGTAATACGTTATACCGTTATGCGATATATCGTAATACGTTATAACGTTATACCATATAACGTAATACGTTATAACGTTATACCAAATAACGTAAGACGTCATTTCGTTTGACCATATAACGTAATACGTTATAACGTTAAACCATATAACGTAATCCGCTATAACGTTACACAATATAGCGTAATACTATATGACGTTATACCATATAAGGTAATCCGTTAAAACGTTATACTATATAACATAATACTATATAACGTTATACCATATAACTTAATCCGTTATAACGTTCTACCATGTAACGTAATACGTCATAAAGTTATACCATATGACGTTATACCATATAACGTAATACGTTATAACGTTATACCATATCACGTAATACGTCATGACGTTATACCCTATGACGTTATATAATATAACGTAATACGTTATACTGTTATGCCATATATCGTAATACGTTATAACGTTATACCATATATCGTAATACGTTATAACGTTATACTATATAACGTAATACGTTATAGCGTTATACGATATAACGTAATCCGTTATAACGTTACACCATATAACGTAAAACGTCATTTCGTTATACCATATAACGTAATACGTTATATCGTTATGCCATATATCGTAATACGTTATACCGTTATGCCATATATCGTAATACGTTATAACCTGATACCATATAACGTAATACGTTATAACGTTTTACCACATAACGTAATACGTTATAAAGTTATACCATATAACGTAATCCGTTATAACGTTATATCATATAACGTAATACGTCATAAAGTTATACCATATGACGTTATACCATATAACGTAATACGTTATAACGTTATACCATATCACGTAATACGTCATGACGTTATACCCTATGACGTTATATAATATAACGTAATACGTTATACTGTTATGCCATATATCGTAATACGTTATAACGTTATACCATATAACGTAATACGTTATAACGTTATACCATATAACGTAATACGTTATAACGTTATACCATATAACGTAAAACGTCATTTCGTTATACCATATAACGTAATACGTTATAACGTTATACCATATAACGTAATACGTTATAACGTTATACCAAATAACGTAAGACGTCATTTCGTATGACCATATAACGTAATCCGTTATAACGTTACACAATATAGCGTAATACTATATAACGTTATACCATATAAGGTAATCCGTTAAAATGTTATACTATATAACATAATACTATATAACGTTATACCATATAACGTAATCCGTTATAACGTTCTACCATGTAACGTAATACTTCATAGCGTTATACCATATGACGTTATACGTCACAACGTTATGGCATACAAAGTTATACCATGTAACGTAATACGTCATAGCGTTATACCATATGACGTTATACCATATAACGTAATACGTTATAACGTTATACCATATCACGTAATACGTTATAACATTATGCCATGTAACGTAATACGTTATAACGTTATACCATATAACGAAATACGTTATAACGTTGTACCATATAATGTAATACGCTATAGCGTTATGCCATATATCGTAATACGTTATAACGATATACCATATAACGTAATACGTTATAACGTTATACCATATAACGTAAAACGTCATTTCGTTATACCATATAACGTAATACGTTATACCGTTATGCCATATATCGTAATACGTTATAACGTTATACCATATAACGTAATACGTTATAACGTTATACCAAATAACGTAAGACGTCATTTCGTTTGACCATATAACGTAATACGTTATAACGTTAAACCATATAACGTAATCCGCTATAACGTTACACAATATAGCGTAATACTATATGACGTTATACCATATAAGGTAATCCGTTAAAACGTTATACTATATAACATAATACTATATAACGTTATACCATATAACTTAATCCGTTATAACGTTCTACCATGTAACGTAATACGTCATAAAGTTATACCATATGACGTTATACCATATAACGTAATACGTTATAACGTTATACCATATCACGTAATACGTCATGACGTTATACCCTATGACGTTATATAATATAACGTAATACGTTATACTGTTATGCCATATATCGTAATACGTTATAACGTTATACCATATATCGTAATACGTTATAACGTTATACTATATAACGTAATACGTTATAGCGTTATACGATATAACGTAATCCGTTATAACGTTACACCATATAACGTAAAACGTCATTTCGTTATACCATATAACGTAATACGTTATATCGTTATGCCATATATCGTAATACGTTATACCGTTATGCCATATATCGTAATACGTTATAACCTGATACCATATAACGTAATACGTTATAACGTTTTACCACATAACGTAATACGTTATAAAGTTATACCATATAACGTAATCCGTTATAACGTTATATCATATAACGTAAAACGTCATTTCGTTATACCATATATCGTAATACGTTATAACGTTATACCATATAACGTAATACGCTATAACGTTATACCATATAACGTAAAACGTCATATCGTTATACCATATATCGTAATACGTTATAACGTTAAACCATATAACGTAATCTGTTATAACGTTACACCATATAACGAAAAACGTCATTTCGTTATACCATATAACGTAATACGTTATATCGTTATGCCATATATCGTAATACGTTATAACGATATACCATATAACGTAATACGTTATAACGTTATACCATATAACGTAAAACGTCATTTCGTTATACCATATATCGTAATACGTTATAGCGTCATACCATATGACGTTATACCATATAACGTAATACGTTATAACGTTATACCATATCACGTAATACGTTATAACATTATGCCATGTAACGTAATACGTTATAACGTTATACCATATAACGTAATACGTCATAACGTTATACCATATGACGTTATACATTATAACGTAATACGTTAAACGTTATACCATATCACGTAATACGTCATAACGTTATACCCTATGACGTTATATAATATAACGTAATACGTTATACCGTTATGCCATATATCGTAATACGTTATAACGTTATACCATAAATCGTAATACGTTATAACGTTATACCATATAACGTAATACGTTATAGCGTTATACCATATAACGTAATCCGTTATAACGTTACACCATATAACGTAAAACGTCATTTCGTTATACCATATAAAGTAATACGTTATATCGTTATGCCATATATCGTAATACGTTATACCGTTATGCCATATATCGTAATACGTTATAACCTGATACCATATAACGTAATACGTTATAACGTTTTAACATATAACGTAATACGTTATAAAGTTATACCATATAACGTAATCCATTATAACGTTTTATCATATAACGTAAAACGTCATTTCGTTATACCATATATCGTAATACGTTATAACGTTATACCATATAACGTAATACGCTATAACGTTATACCATATAACGTAAAACGTCATATCGTTATACCATATATCGTAATACGTTATAACGTTAAACCATATAACGTAATCTGTTATAACGTTACACCATATAACGTAAAACGTCATTTCGTTATACCATATAACGTAATACGTTATATCGTTATGCCATATATCGTAATACGTTATAACGATATACCATATAACGTAATACGTTATAACGTTATACCATATAACGTAAAACGTCATTTCGTTATACCATATATCGTAATACGTTATAGCGTCATACCATATGACGTTATACCATATAACGTAATACGTTATAACGTTATACCATATCACGTAATACGTTATAACATTATGCCATGTAACGTAATACGTTATAACGTTAAACCATATAACGTAATACGTCATAACGTTATACCATATAACGTAATACGCTATAACGTTATACCATATAACGTAAAACGTCATATCGTTATACCATATATCGTAATACGTTATAACGTTAAACCATATAACGTAATCTGTTATAACGTTACACCATATAACGTAAAACGTCATTTCGTTATACCATATAACGTAATACGTTATATCGTTATGCCATATATCGTAATACGTTATAACGATATACCATATAACGTAATACGTTATAACGTTATACCATATAACGTAAAACGTCATTTCGTTATACCATATATCGTAATACGTTATAGCGTCATACCATATGACGTTATACCATATAACGTAATACGTTATAACGTTATACCATATCACGTAATACGTTATAACATTATGCCATGTAACGTAATACGTTATAACGTTATACCATATAACGTAATACGTCATAACGTTATACCATATGACGTTATACCTTATAACGTAATACGTTATAACGTTATACCATATCACGTAATACGTCATAACGTTATACCCTATGACGTTATATAATATAACGTAATCCGTTATACCGTTATGCCATATATCGTAATACGTTATAACCTTATACCATATAACGTAATACGTTATAACGTTTTACCATATAACGTAATACGTTATAAAGTTATACCATATAACGTAATCCGTTATAACGTTATATCATATAACGTAAAACGTCATTTCGTTATACCATATATCGTAATACGTTATACCGTTATGCCATATATCGTAATACGTTATAACCTGATACCATATAACGTAATACGGTATAACGTTTTACCATATAACGTAATAGGTTATAAAGTTATACCATATAACGTAATCCGTTATAACGTTATATCATATAACGTAAAACGTCATTTCGTTATACCATATATCGTAATACGTTATAACGTTATACCATATAACGTAATACGCTATAACGTTATACCATATAACGTAAAACGTCATATCGTTATACCATATATCGTAATACGTTATAACGTTAAACCATATAACGTAATCCGTTATAACGTTACACCATATAACGTAAAACGTCATTTCGTTATACCATATAACGTAATACGTTATATCGTTATGCCATATATCGTAATACGTTATAACGATATACCATATAACGTAATACGTTATAACGTTATACCATATAACGTAAAACGTCATTTCGTTATACCATATATCGTAATACGTTATAGCGTCATACCATATGACGTTATACCATATAACGTAATACGTTATAACGTTATACCATATCACGTAATACGTTATAACATTATGCCATGTAACGTAATACGTTATAACCTTATACCATATAACGTAATACGTTATAACGTTTTACCATATAACGTAATACGTTATAAAGTTATACCATATAACGTAATCCGTTATAACGTTATATCATATAACGTAAAACGTCATTTCGTTATACCATATATCGTAATACGTTATTACGTTATACCATATAACGTAATACGTTATAACGTTATACCATATAACGTAATACGTTATAACGTTATACCATATAACGTAAAACGTCATTTCGTTATACCATATAACGTAAAACGTCATTTCGTTATACCATATAACATAATACGTTATAACGTTATACCAAATAACGTAAGACGTCATTTCGTTTGACCATATATCGTAATCCGTTATAACGTTACACAATATAGCGTAATACTATATAACGTTATACCATATAAGGTAATCCGTTAAAATATTATACTATATAACATAATACTATATAACGTTATACCACATAACGTAATCCGTTATAACGTTCTACCATGTAACGTAATACTTCATAGCGTTATACCATATGACGTTATACGTCACAACGTTATGGCATACAAAGTTATACCATGTAACGTAATACGTCATAGCGTTATACCATATGACGTTATACCATATAACGTAATACGTTATAACGTTATACCATATCACGTAATACGTTATAACATTATGCCATGTAACGTAATACGTTATAACGTTATACCATATAACGAAATACGTTATAACGTTGTACCATATAATGTAATACGCTATAGCGTTATAACATATCACGTAAAACGTCATTTCGTTATACCATATAACGTAATACGTTATAACGTTATACCATATATCGTAATACGTTATAACGTAATGCCATATAACGTAATACGGTATAACGTTTTGCCATATAACGTAATACGATATTACGTTATACCATATAACGTAAAACGTCATTTCGTTATACCATATAACGTAATACGTTATACCGTTATGCAATATATCGTAATACGTTATAACGTTATACCATATAACGTAATACGTTATAACGTTATACCAAATAACGTAAGACGTCATTTCGTTTGACCATATAACGTAATACGTTATAACGTTAAACCATATAACGTAATCCGTTATAACGTTACACAATATAGCGTAATACTATATAACGTTATACCATATAAGGTAATCCGTTAAAACGTTATACTATATAACATAATACTATATAACGTTATACCATATAACTTAATCCGTTATAACGTTCTACCATGTAACGTAATACGTCATAAAGTTATACCATATGACGTTATACCATATAACGTAATACGTTATAACGTTATACCATATCACGTAATACGTCATGACGTTATACCCTATGACGTTATATAATATAACGTAATACGTTATACCGTTATGCCATATATCGTAATACGTTATAACGTTATACCATATATCGTAATACGTTATAACGTTATACCATATAACGTAATACGTTACAGCGTTATACCATATAACGTAATCCGTTATAACGTTACACCATATAACGTAAAACGTCATTTCGTTATACCATATAACGTAATACGTTATATCGTTATGCCATATATCGTAATACGTTATACCGCTTTGCCATATATCGTAATACGTTATAACCTGATACCATATAACGTAATACGTTATAAAGTTATACCATATAACGTAAAACGTCATTTCGTTATACCATATAACGTAATACGTTATAACGTTATAACATATAACGTAATACGTTATAACGTTATACCATATAACGTAAAACGTCATTTCGTTATACCATATAACGTAAAACGTCATTTCGTTATACCATATAACGTAAAACGTCATTTCGTTATACCATATAACGTAATACGTTATAACGTTATACCAAATAACGTAAGACGTCATTTCGTTTGACCATATAACGTAATCCGTTATAACGTTACACAATATAGCGTAATACTTTATAACGTTATACCATATAAGGTAATCCGCTAAAATGTTATACTATATAACATATTACTATATAACGTTATACCATATAACGTAATCCGTTATAACGTTCTACCATGTAACGTAATACTTCATAGCGTTATACCATATGACGTTATACGTCACAACGTTATGGCATACAAAGTTATACCATGTAACGTAATACGTCATAGCGTTATACCATATGACGTTATACCATATATCGTAATACGTTATAACGTTATACCATATCACGTAATACGTTATAACATTATGCCATGTAACGTAATACGTTATAACGTTATACCATATAACGAAATACGTTATAACGTTGTACCATATAATGTAATACGCTATAGCGTTATAACATATCACGTAAAACGTCATTTCGTTATACCATATAACGTAATACGTTATAACGTTATACCATATATCGTAATACGTTATAACGTAATGCCATATAACGTAATACGGTATAACGTTTTGCCATATAACGTAATACGTTATTACGTTATACCATATAACGTAAAACGTCATTTCGTTATACCATATAACGTAATACGTTATACCGTTATGCCATATATCGTAATACGTTATAACGTTATACCATATAACGTAATACGTTATAACGTTATACCATATCACGTAATACGTCATGACGTTATACCCTATGACGTTATATAATATAACGTAATACGTTATAGCGTTATGCCATATATCGTAATACGTTATAACGTTATACCATATATCGTTATACGTTATAACGTTATACCATATAACGTAATACGTTATAGCGTTATACCATATAACGTAATCCGTTATAACGTTACACCATATAACGTAAAACGTCATTTCGTTATACCATATAACGTAATACGTTATATCGTTATGCCATATATCGTAATACGTTATACCGCTTTGCCATATATCGTAATACGTTATAACCTGATACCATATAACGTAATACGTTATAACGTTTTACCATATAACGTAATACGTTATAAAGTTATATCATATAACGTAATACGCTATAACGTTATACCATATAACGTAAAACGTCATATCGTTATACCATATATCGTAATACGTTATAACGTTAGACCATATAACGTAATCTGTTATAACGTTACACCATATAACGTAAAACGTCATTTCGTTATACCATATAACGTAATACCTTATATCGTTATGCCATATATCGTAATACGTTATAACGATATACCATATAACGTAATACGTTATAACGTTATACCATATAACGTAAAACGTCATTTCGTTATCCCATATATCGTAATACGTTATAGCGTCATACCATATGACGTTATACCATATAACGTAATACGTTATAACGTTATACCATATCACGTAATACGTTATAACATTATGCCATGTAACGTAATACGTTATAACGTTATACCATATAACGTAATACGTCATAACGTTATACCATATGACGTTATACCTTATAACGTAATACGTTATAACGTTATACCATATCACGTAATACGTCATAACGTTATACCCTATGACGTTATATAATATAACGTAATACGTTATACCGTTATGCCATATATCGTAATACGTTATAACCTTATACCATATAACGTAATACGTTATAACGTTTTACCATATAACGTAATACGTTATAAAGTTATACCATATAACGTAATCCGTTATAACGTTATATCATATAACGTAAAACGTCATTTCGTTATACCATATATCGTAATACGTTATACCGTTATGCCATATATCGTAATACGTTATAACCTGATACCATATAACGTAATACGGTATAACGTTTTACCATATAACGTAATACGTTATAAAGTTATACCATATAACGTAATCCGTTATAACGTTATATCATATAACGTAAAACGTCATTTCGTTATACCATATATCGTAATACGTTATAACGTTATACCATATAACGTAATACGCTATAACGTTATACCATATAACGTAAAACGTCATATCCTTATACCATATATCGTAATACGTTATAACGTTAAACCATATAACGTAATCCGTTATAACGTTACACCATATAACGTAAAACGTCATTTCGTTATACCATATAACGTAATACGTTATATCGTTATGCCATATATCGTAATACGTTATAACGTTATACCATATAACGTAATACGTTATAACGTTATACCATATAACGTAAAACGTCATTTCGTTATACCATATATCGTAATACGTTATAGCGTCATACCATATGACGTTATACCATATAACGTAATACGTTATAACGTTATACCATATCACGTAATACGTTATAACATTATGCCATGTAACGTAATACGTTATAACCTTATACCATATAACGTAATACGTTATAACGTTTTACCATATAACGTAATACGTTATAAAGTTATACCATATAACGTAATCCGTTATAACGTTATATCATATAACGTAAAACGTCATTTCGTTATACCATATATCGTAATACGTTATTACGTTATACCATATAACGTAATACGTTATAACGTTATACCATATAACGTAATACGTTATAACGTTATACCATATAACGTAAAACGTCATTTCGTTATACCATATAACGTAAAACGTCATTTCGTTATACCATATAACGTAATACGTTATAACGTTATACCAAATAACGTAAGACGTCATTTCGTTTGACCATATAACGTAATCCGTTATAACGTTACACAATATAGCGTAATACTATATAACGTTATACCACATAAGGTAATCCGTTAAAATGTTATACTATATAACATAATACTATATAACGTTATACCATATAACGTAATCCGTTATAACGTTCTACCATGTAACGTAATACTTCATAGCGTTATACCATATGACGTTATACGTCACAACGTTATGGCATACAAAGTTATACCATGTAACGTAATACGTCATAGCGTTATACCATATGACGTTATACCATATAACGTAATACGTTATAACGTTATACCATATCACGTAATACGTTATAACATTATGCCATGTAACGTAATACGTTATAACGTTATACCATATAACGAAATACGTTATAACGTTGTACCATATAACGTAATACGTTATTACGTTATACCATATAACGTAAAACGTCATTACGTTATACCATATAACGTAATACGTTATACCGTTGTGCCATATATCGTAATACGTTATAACGTTATACCATATAACGTAATACGTTATAACGTTATACCAAATAACGTAAGACGTCATTTCGTTTGACCATATAACGTAATACGTTATAACGTTAAACCATATAACGTAATCCGTTATAACGTTACACAATATAGCGTAATACTATATAACGTTATACCATATAAGGTAATCCGTTAAAACGTTATACTATATAACATAATACTATATAACGTTATACCATATAACTTAATCCGTTATAACGTTCTACCATGTAACGTAATACGTCATAAAGTTATACCATATGACGTTATACCATATAACGTAATACGTTATAACGTTATACCATATCACGTAATACGTCATGACGTTATACCCTATGACGTTATATAATATAACGTAATACGTTATAGCGTTATGCCATATATCGTAATACGTTATAACGTTATACCATATATCGTTATACGTTATAACGTTATACCATATAACGTAATACATTATAGCGTTATACCATATAACGTAATCCGTTATAACGTTACACCATATAACGTAAAACGTCATTTCGTTATACCATATAAGGTAATACGTTATATCGTTATGCCATATATCGTAATACGTTATACCGCTTTGCCATATATCGTAATACGTTATAACCTGATACCATATAACGTAATACGTTATAACGTTTTACCATATAACGTAATACGTTATAAAGTTATACCATATCACGTAATCCGTTATAACGTTATATCATATAACGTAAAACGTCATTTCGTTATACCATATATCGTAATACGTTATAACGTTATACCATATAACGTAATACGCTATAACGTTATACCATATAACGTAAAACGTCATATCGTTATACCATATATCGTAATACGTTATAACGTTAGACCATATAACGTAATCTGTTATAACGTTACACCATATAACGTAAAACGTCATTTCGTTATACCATATAACGTAATACCTTATATCGTTATGCCATATATCGTAATACGTTATAACGATATACCATATAACGTAATACGTTATAACGTTATACCATATAACGTAAAACGTCATTTCGTTATACCATATATCGTAATACGTTATAGCGTCATACCATATGACGTTATACCATATAACGTAATACGTTATAACGTTATACCATATCACGTAATACGTTATAACATTATGCCATGTAACGTAATACGTTATAACGTTATACCATATAACGTAATACGTCATAACGTTATACCATATGACGTTATACCTTATAACGTAATACGTTATAACGTTATACCATATCACGTAATACGTCATAACGTTATACCCTATGACGTTATATAATATAACGTAATACGTTATACCGTTATGCCATATATCGTAATACGTTATAACCTTATACCATATAACGTAATACGTTATAACGTTTTACCATATAACGTAATACGTTATAAAGTTATACCATATAACGTAATCCGTTATAACGTTATATCATATAACGTAAAACGTCATTTCGTTATACCATATATCGTAATACGTTATACCGTTATGCCATATATCGTAATACGTTATAACCTGATACCATATAACGTAATACGGTATAACGTTTTACCATATAACGTAATACGTTATAAAGTTATACCATATAACGTAATCCGTTATAACGTTATATCATATAACGTAAAACGTCATTTCGTTATACCATATATCGTAATACGTTATAACGTTATACCATATAACGTAATACGCTATAACGTTATACCATATAACGTAAAACGTCATATCGTTATACCATATATCGTAATACGTTATAACGTTAAACCATATAACGTAATCCGTTATAACGTTACACCATATAACGTAAAACGTCATTTCGTTATACCATATAACGTAATACGTTATATCGTTATGCCATATATCGTAATACGTTATAACGTTATACCATATAACGTAATACGTTATAACGTTATACCATATAACGTAAAACGTCATTTCGTTATACCATATATCGTAATACGTTATAGCGTCATACCATATGACGTTATACCATATAACGTAATACGTTATAACGTTATACCATATCACGTAATACGTTATAACATTATGCCATGTAACGTAATACGTTATAACCTTATACCATATAACGTAATACGTTATAACGTTTT
Organism: Bombus huntii; assembly: GCF_024542735.1. Taxonomy (NCBI): domain Eukaryota; kingdom Metazoa; phylum Arthropoda; class Insecta; order Hymenoptera; family Apidae; genus Bombus; species Bombus huntii. The sequence goes on along the minus strand of NC_066240.1, from coordinate 2,179,038 downwards.
ACCATATAACGTAATACGTTATAAAGTTATACCATATAACGTAATCCGTTATAACGTTATATCATATAACGTAAAACGTCATTTCGTTATACCATATATCGTAATACGTTATTACGTTATACCATATAACGTAATACGTTATAACGTTATACCATATAACGTAATACGTTATAACGTTATACCATATAACGTAAAACGTCATTTCGTTATACCATATAACGTAAAACGTCATTTCGTTATACCATATAACGTAATACGTTATAACGTTATACCAAATAACGTAAGACGTCATTTCGTTTGACCATATAACGTAATCCGTTATAACGTTACACAATATAGCGTAATACTATATAACGTTATACCACATAAGGTAATCCGTTAAAATGTTATACTATATAACATAATACTATATAACGTTATACCATATAACGTAATCCGTTATAACGTTCTACCATGTAACGTAATACTTCATAGCGTTATACCATATGACGTTATACGTCACAACGTTATGGCATACAAAGTTATACCATGTAACGTAATACGTCATAGCGTTATACCATATGACGTTATACCATATAACGTAATACGTTATAACGTTATACCATATCACGTAATACGTTATAACATTATGCCATGTAACGTAATACGTTATAACGTTATACCATATAACGAAATACGTTATAACGTTGTTCCATATAATGTAATACGCTATAGCGTTATAACATATCACGTAAAACGTCATTTCGTTATACCATATAACGTAATACGTTATAACGTTATACCATATATCGTAATACGTTATAACGTAATGCCATATAACGTAATACGGTATAACGTTTTGCCATATAACGTAATACGTTATTACGTTATACCATATAACGTAAAACGTCATTTCGTTATACCATATAACGTAATACGTTATACCGTTATGCCATATATCGTAATACGTTATAACGTTATACCATATAACGTAATACGTTATAACGTTATACCAAATAACGTAAGACGTCATTTCGTTTGACCATATAACGTAATACGTTATAACGTTAAACCATATAACGTAATCCGTTATAACGTTACACAATATAGCGTAATACTATATAACGTTATACCATATAAGGTAATCCGTTAAAACGTTATACTATATAACATAATACTATATAACGTTATACCATATAACTTAATCCGTTATAACGTTCTACCATGTAACGTAATACGTCATAAAGTTATACCATATGACGTTAAACCATATAACGTAATCCGTTATAACGTTACACCATATAACGTAAAACGTCATTTCGTTATACCATATAACGTAATACGTTATATCGTTATGCCATATATCGTAATACGTTATAACGTTATACCATATAACGTAATACGTTATAACGTTATACCATATAACGTAAAACGTCATTTCGTTATACCATATATCGTAATACGTTATAGCGTCATACCATATGACGTTATACCATATAACGTAATACGTTATAACGTTATACCATATAACGTAATACGCTATAACGTTATACCATATAACGTAAAACGTCATATCCTTATACCATATATCGTAATACGTTATAACGTTAAACCATATAACGTAATCCGTTATAACGTTACACCATATAACGTAAAACGTCATTTCGTTATACCATATAACGTAATACGTTATATCGTTATGCCATATATCGTAATACGTTATAACGTTATACCATATAACGTAATACGTTATAACGTTATACCATATAACGTAAAACGTCATTTCGTTATACCATATATCGTAATACGTTATAGCGTCATACCATATGACGTTATACCATATAACGTAATACGTTATAACGTTATACCATATCACGTAATACGTTATAACATTATGCCATGTAACGTAATACGTTATAACCTTATACCATATAACGTAATACGTTATAACGTTTTACCATATAACGTAATACGTTATAAAGTTATACCATATAACGTAATCCGTTATAACGTTATATCATATAACGTAAAACGTCATTTCGTTATACCATATATCGTAATACGTTATTACGTTATACCATATAACGTAATACGTTATAACGTTATACCATATAACGTAATACGTTATAACGTTATACCATATAACGTAAAACGTCATTTCGTTATACCATATAACGTAAAACGTCATTTCGTTATACCATATAACGTAATACGTTATAACGTTATACCAAATAACGTAAGACGTCATTTCGTTTGACCATATAACGTAATCCGTTATAACGTTACACAATATAGCGTAATACTATATAACGTTATACCACATAAGGTAATCCGTTAAAATGTTATACTATATAACATAATACTATATAACGTTATACCATATAACGTAATCCGTTATAACGTTCTACCATGTAACGTAATACTTCATAGCGTTATACCATATGACGTTATACGTCACAACGTTATGGCATACAAAGTTATACCATGTAACGTAATACGTCATAGCGTTATACCATATGACGTTATACCATATAACGTAATACGTTATAACGTTATACCATATCACGTAATACGTTATAACATTATGCCATGTAACGTAATACGTTATAACGTTATACCATATAACGAAATACGTTATAACGTTGTACCATATAACGTAATACGTTATTACGTTATACCATATAACGTAAAACGTCATTACGTTATACCATATAACGTAATACGTTATACCGTTGTGCCATATATCGTAATACGTTATAACGTTATACCATATAACGTAATACGTTATAACGTTATACCAAATAACGTAAGACGTCATTTCGTTTGACCATATAACGTAATACGTTATAACGTTAAACCATATAACGTAATCCGTTATAACGTTACACAATATAGCGTAATACTATATAACGTTATACCATATAAGGTAATCCGTTAAAACGTTATACTATATAACATAATACTATATAACGTTATACCATATAACTTAATCCGTTATAACGTTCTACCATGTAACGTAATACGTCATAAAGTTATACCATATGACGTTATACCATATAACGTAATACGTTATAACGTTATACCATATCACGTAATACGTCATGACGTTATACCCTATGACGTTATATAATATAACGTAATACGTTATAGCGTTATGCCATATATCGTAATACGTTATAACGTTATACCATATATAGTTATACGTTATAACGTTATACCATATAACGTAATACATTATAGCGTTATACCATATAACGTAATCCGTTATAACGTTACACCATATAACGTAAAACGTCATTTCGTTATACCATATAAGGTAATACGTTATATCGTTATGCCATATATCGTAATACGTTATACCGCTTTGCCATATATCGTAATACGTTATAACCTGATACCATATAACGTAATACGTTATAACGTTTTACCATATAACGTAATACGTTATAAAGTTATACCATATCACGTAATCCGTTATAACGTTATATCATATAACGTAAAACGTCATTTCGTTATACCATATATCGTAATACGTTATAACGTTATACCATATAACGTAATACGCTATAACGTTATACCATATAACGTAAAACGTCATATCGTTATACCATATATCGTAATACGTTATAACGTTAGACCATATAACGTAATCTGTTATAACGTTACACCATATAACGTAAAACGTCATTTCGTTATACCATATAACGTAATACCTTATATCGTTATGCCATATATCGTAATACGTTATAACGATATACCATATAACGTAATACGTTATAACGTTATACCATATAACGTAAAACGTCATTTCGTTATACCATATATCGTAATACGTTATAGCGTCATACCATATGACGTTATACCATATAACGTAATACGTTATAACGTTATACCATATCACGTAATACGTTATAACATTATGCCATGTAACGTAATACGTTATAACGTTATACCATATAACGTAATACGTCATAACGTTATACCATATGACGTTATACCTTATAACGTAATACGTTATAACGTTATACCATATCACGTAATACGTCATAACGTTATACCCTATGACGTTATATAATATAACGTAATACGTTATACCGTTATGCCATATATCGTAATACGTTATAACCTTATACCATATAACGTAATACGTTATAACGTTTTACCATATAACGTAATACGTTATAAAGTTATACCATATAACGTAATCCGTTATAACGTTATATCATATAACGTAAAACGTCATTTCGTTATACCATATATCGTAATACGTTATACCGTTATGCCATATATCGTAATACGTTATAACCTGATACCATATAACGTAATACGGTATAACGTTTTACCATATAACGTAATACGTTATAAAGTTATACCATATAACGTAATCCGTTATAACGTTATATCATATAACGTAAAACGTCATTTCGTTATACCATATATCGTAATACGTTATAACGTTATACCATATAACGTAATACGCTATAACGTTATACCATATAACGTAAAACGTCATATCGTTATACCATATATCGTAATACGTTATAACGTTAAACCATATAACGTAATCCGTTATAACGTTACACCATATAACGTAAAACGTCATTTCGTTATACCATATAACGTAATACGTTATATCGTTATGCCATATATCGTAATACGTTATAACGTTATACCATATAACGTAATACGTTATAACGTTATACCATATAACGTAAAACGTCATTTCGTTATACCATATATCGTAATACGTTATAGCGTCATACCATATGACGTTATACCATATAACGTAATACGTTATAACGTTATACCATATCACGTAATACGTTATAACATTATGCCATGTAACGTAATACGTTATAACCTTATACCATATAACGTAATACGTTATAACGTTTTACCATATAACGTAATACGTTATAAAGTTATACCATATAACGTAATCCGTTATAACGTTATATCATATAACGTAAAACGTCATTTCGTTATACCATATATCGTAATACGTTATTACGTTATACCATATAACGTAATACGTTATAACGTTATACCATATAACGTAATACGTTATAACGTTATACCATATAACGTAAAACGTCATTTCGTTATACCATATAACGTAAAACGTCATTTCGTTATACCATATAACGTAATACGTTATAACGTTATACCAAATAACGTAAGACGTCATTTCGTTTGACCATATAACGTAATCCGTTATAACGTTACACAATATAGCGTAATACTATATAACGTTATACCACATAAGGTAATCCGTTAAAATGTTATACTATATAACATAATACTATATAACGTTATACCATATAACGTAATCCGTTATAACGTTCTACCATGTAACGTAATACTTCATAGCGTTATACCATATGACGTTATACGTCACAACGTTATGGCATACAAAGTTATACCATGTAACGTAATACGTCATAGCGTTATACCATATGACGTTATACCATATAACGTAATACGTTATAACGTTATACCATATCACGTAATACGTTATAACATTATGCCATGTAACGTAATACGTTATAACGTTATACCATATAACGAAATACGTTATAACGTTGTTCCATATAATGTAATACGCTATAGCGTTATAACATATCACGTAAAACGTCATTTCGTTATACCATATAACGTAATACGTTATAACGTTATACCATATATCGTAATACGTTATAACGTAATGCCATATAACGTAATACGGTATAACGTTTTGCCATATAACGTAATACGTTATTACGTTATACCATATAACGTAAAACGTCATTTCGTTATACCATATAACGTAATACGTTATACCGTTATGCCATATATCGTAATACGTTATAACGTTATACCATATAACGTAATACGTTATAACGTTATACCAAATAACGTAAGACGTCATTTCGTTTGACCATATAACGTAATACGTTATAACGTTAAACCATATAACGTAATCCGTTATAACGTTACACAATATAGCGTAATACTATATAACGTTATACCATATAAGGTAATCCGTTAAAACGTTATACTATATAACATAATACTATATAACGTTATACCATATAACTTAATCCGTTATAACGTTCTACCATGTAACGTAATACGTCATAAAGTTATACCATATGACGTTAAACCATATAACGTAATCCGTTATAACGTTACACCATATAACGTAAAACGTCATTTCGTTATACCATATAACGTAATACGTTATATCGTTATGCCATATATCGTAATACGTTATAACGTTATACCATATAACGTAATACGTTATAACGTTATACCATATAACGTAAAACGTCATTTCGTTATACCATATATCGTAATACGTTATAGCGTCATACCATATGACGTTATACCATATAACGTAATACGTTATAACGTTATACCATATCACGTAATACGTTATAACATTATGCCATGTAACGTAATACGTTATAACCTTATACCATATAACGTAATACGTTATAACGTTTTACCATATAACGTAATACGTTATAAAGTTATACCATATAACGTAATCCGTTATAACGTTATATCATATAACGTAAAACGTCATTTCGTTATACCATATATCGTAATACGTTATTACGTTATACCATATAACGTAATACGTTATAACGTTATACCATATAACGTAATACGTTATAACGTTATACCATATAACGTAAAACGTCATTTCGTTATACCATATAACGTAAAACGTCATTTCGTTATACCATATAACGTAATACGTTATAACGTTATACCAAATAACGTAAGACGTCATTTCGTTTGACCATATAACGTAATCCGTTATAACGTTACACAATATAGCGTAATACTATATAACGTTATACCACATAAGGTAATCCGTTAAAATGTTATACTATATAACATAATACTATATAACGTTATACCATATAACGTAATCCGTTATAACGTTCTACCATGTAACGTAATACTTCATAGCGTTATACCATATGACGTTATACGTCACAACGTTATGGCATACAAAGTTATACCATGTAACGTAATACGTCATAGCGTTATACCATATGACGTTATACCATATAACGTAATACGTTATAACGTTATACCATATCACGTAATACGTTATAACATTATGCCATGTAACGTAATACGTTATAACGTTATACCATATAACGAAATACGTTATAACGTTGTTCCATATAATGTAATACGCTATAGCGTTATAACATATCACGTAAAACGTCATTTCGTTATACCATATAACGTAATACGTTATAACGTTATACCATATATCGTAATACGTTATAACGTAATGCCATATAACGTAATACGGTATAACGTTTTGCCATATAACGTAATACGTTATTACGTTATACCATATAACGTAAAACGTCATTTCGTTATACCATATAACGTAATACGTTATACCGTTATGCCATATATCGTAATACGTTATAACGTTATACCATATAACGTAATACGTTATAACGTTATACCAAATAACGTAAGACGTCATTTCGTTTGACCATATAACGTAATACGTTATAACGTTAAACCATATAACGTAATCCGTTATAACGTTACACAATATAGCGTAATACTATATAACGTTATACCATATAAGGTAATCCGTTAAAACGTTATACTATATAACATAATACTATATAACGTTATACCATATAACTTAATCCGTTATAACGTTCTACCATGTAACGTAATACGTCATAAAGTTATACCATATGACGTTATACCATATAACGTAATACGTTATAACGTTATGCCATATCACGTAATACGTCATGACGTTATACCCTATGACGTTATATAATATAACGTAATACGTTATACCGTTATGCCATATATCGTAATACGTTATAACGTTATACCATATATCGTAATACGTTATAACGTTATACCATATAACGTAATACGTTATAGCGTTATACCATATAACGTAATCCGTTATAACGTTACACCATATAACGTAAAACGTCATTTCGTTATACCATATAACGTAATACGTTATATCGTTATGCCATATATCGTAATACGTTATACCGCTTTGCCATATATCGTAATACGTTATAACCTGATACCATATAACGTAATACGTTATAACGTTTTACCATATAACGTAATACGTTATAAAGTTATACCATATAACGTAATCCGTTATAACGTTATATCATATAACGTAAAACGTCATTTCGTTATACCATATATCGTAATACGTTATAACGTTATACCATATAACGTAATACGCTATAACGTTATGCCATATAACGTAAAACGTCATATCGTTGTGCCATATATCGTAATACGTTATAACGATATACCATATAACGTAATACGTTATAACGTTATACCATATAACGTAAAACGTCATATCGTTATACCATATATCGTAATACGTTATAGCGTCATACCATATGACGTTATACCATATAACGTAATACGTTATAACGTTATACCATATCACGTAATACGTTATAACATTATGCCATGTAACGTAATACGTTATAACGTTATACCATATAACGTAATACGTCATAACGTTATACCATATGACGTTATACCTTATAACGTAATACGTTATAACGTTATACCATATCACGTAATACGTCATAACGTTATACCCTATGACGTTATATAATATAACGTAATACGTTATACCGTTATGCCATATATCGTAATACGTTATAACCTTATACCATATAACGTAATACGTTATAACGTTTTACCATATAACGTAATACGTTATAAAGTTATACCATATAACGTAATCCGTTATAACGTTATATCATATAACGTAAAACGTCATTTCGTTATACCATATATCGTAATACGTTATACCGTTATGCCATATATCGTAATACGTTATAACCTGATACCATATAACGTAATACGGTATAACGTTTTACCATATAACGTAATACGTTATAAAGTTATACCATATAACGTAATCCGTTATAACGTTATATCATATAACGTAAAACGTCATTTCGTTATACCATATATCGTAATACGTTATAACGTTATACCATATAACGTAATACGCTATAACGTTATACCATATAACGTAAAACGTCATATCGTTATACCATATATCGTAATACGTTATAACGTTAAACCATATAACGTAATCCGTTATAACTTTACACCATATAACGTAAAACGTCATTTCGTTATACCATATAACGTAATACGTTATATCGTTATGCCATATATCGTAATACGTTATAACGATATACCATATAACGTAATACGTTATAACGTTATACCATATAACGTAAAACGTCATTTCGTTATACCCTATATCGTAATACGTTATAGCGTCATACCATATGACGTTATACCATATAACGTAATACGTTATAACGTTATACCATATCACGTAATACGTTATAACATTATGCCATGTAACGTAATACGTTATAACGTTATACCATATAACGTAATACGTCATAACGTTATACCATATGACGTTATACCTTATAACGTAATACGTTATAACGTTATACCATATCACGTAATACGTCATAACGTTATACCCTATGACGTTATATAATATAACGTAATACGTTATACCGTTATGCCATATATCGTAATACGTTATAACCTTATACCATATAACGTAATACGTTATAACGTTTTACCATATAACGTAATACGTTATAAAGTTATACCATATAACGTAATCCGTTATAACGTTATATCATATAACGTAAAACGTCATTTCGTTATACCATATATCGTAATACATTACAACGTTATACCATATAACGTAATACGTTATAACGTTATACCATATAACGTAATACGTTATAACGTTATACCACATTACGTAATACGTTATAACGTTAAACCATATAACGTAATCCGTTATAACGTTTCACCATATAACGTAAAACGTCATTTCGTTATACCATATAACGTAATACGTTATATCGTTATGCCATATATCGTAATACGTTTTAACGTTATACCATATAACGTAATACGTTATAACGTTATACCATATAACGTAAAACGTCATTTCGACATACCATATGACGTTATACCATATAACGTAATACGTTATAACGTTATACCATATCACGTAATACGTCATGACGTTATACCCTATGACGTCATATAATATAACGTAATACGTTATACCGTTATGCCATATATCGTAATACGTTACAACGTTATACCATATATCGTATTACGTTATAACGTTATACCATATAACGTAATACGTTATAGCGTTATACCATATAACGTAAAACGTCATTTCGTTATACCATATAACGTAATACGTTATTACGTTATACCATATAACGTAAAACGTCATTTCGTTATACCATATAACGTAATACATTATATCGTTATGCCATATATCGTAATACGTTATGACGTTATACCATATAACGTAATACGCTGTAACGTTATACCATATAACGTAAAACGTCATATCGTTATACCATATATCGTAATACGTTATAACGTTAAACCATATAACGTAATCCGTTATAACGTTACACCATATAACGTAAAACGTCATTTCGATATACCATATAACGTAATACGTTATATCGTTATGCCATATATCGTAATACGTTATAACGTTATACCATATAACGTAATACGTTATAACGTTATACCATATAACGTAAAACGTCATTTCATTATACCATATATCGTAATACGTTATAGCGTCATACCATATGACGTTATACCATATAACGTAATACGTTATAACGTTATACCATATCACGTAATACGTTATAACATTATGTCATGTAACGTAATACATTATAACGTTATACCATATAACGTAATACGTCATGACGTTATACCCTATGACGTTATATAATATAACGTAATACGTTATACCGTTATGCCATATATCGTAATACGTTATAACGTTATACCATATATCGTAATACGTTATAACGTTATACCATATAACGTAATACGTTATAACGTTATACCATATAACGTAAAACGTCATTTCGACATACCATATGACGTTATACCATATAACGTAATACGTTATAACGTTATACCATATCACGTAATACGTCATGACGTTATACCCTATGACGTTATATAATATAACGTAATACGTTATACCGTTATGCCATATATCGTAATACGTTATAACGTTATACCATATATCGTAATACGTTATAACGTTATACCATATAACGTAATACGTTATAACGTTATACCATATAACGTAAAACGTCATTTCGACATACCATATGACGTTATACCATATAACGTAATACGTTATAACGTTATACCATATCACGTAATACGTCATGACGTTATACCCTATGACGTTATATAATATAACGTAAAACGTCATATCGTTATACCATATATCGTAATACGTTATAACGTTAAACCATATAACGTAATCCGTTATAACGTTACACCATATAACGTTAAACGTCATTTTGTTATACCATATAACGTAATACGTTATATCGTTATGCCATATATCGTAATACGTTATAACGTTATACCATATAACGTAATACGTTATAACGTTATACCATATAACGTAAAACGTCATTTCATTATACCATATATCGTAATACGTTATAGCGTCATACCATATGACGTTATACCATATAACGTAATACGTTATAACGTTATACCATATCACGTAATACGTTATAACATTATGTCATGTAACGTAATACATTATAACGTTATACCATATAACGTAATACGTCATGACGTTATACCCTATGACGTTATATAATATAACGTAATACGTTATACCGTTATGCCATATATCGTAATACGTTATAACGTTATACCATATATCGTAATACGTTATAACGTTATACCATATAACGTAATACGTTATAACGTTATACCATATAACGTAAAACGTCATTTCGACATACCATATGACGTTATACCATATAACGTAATACGTTATAACGTTATACCATATCACGTAATACGTCATGACGTTATACCCTATGACGTTATATAATATAACGTAATACGTTATACCGTTATGCCATATATCGTAATACGTTACAACGTTATACCATATATCGTATTACGTTATAACGTTATACCATATAACGTAATACGTTATAGCGTTATACCATATAACGTAAAACGTCATTTCGTTATGCCATATAACGTAATACGTTATTACGTTATACCATATAACGTAAAACGTCATTTCGTTATACCATATAACGTAATACATTATATCGTTATGCCATATATCGTAATACGTTATGACGTTATACCATATAACGTAATACGCTGTAACGTTATACCATATAACGTAAAACGTCATATCGTTATAACATATATCGTAATACGTTATAACGTTAAACCATATAACGTAATCCGTTATAACGTTACACCATATAACGTAAAACGTCATTTCGTTATACCATATAACGTAATACGTTATATCGTTAAGCCATATATCGTAATACGTTATAACGTTATACCACATAACGTAATACGTTATAACGTTATACCATATAACGTAAAACGTCATTTCATTATACCATATATCGTAATACGTTATAGCGTCATACCATATGACGTTATACCATATAACGTAATACGTCATGACGTTATACCCTATGACGTTATATAATATAACGTAATACGTTATACCGTTATGCCATATATCGTAATACGTTATAACGTTATACCATATATCGTAATACGTTATAACGTTATACCATATAACGTAATACGCTATAACGTTATACCATATAACGTAAAACGTTATATCGTTATGCCATATATCGTAATACGTTATAACGTTATACCATATAACGTAATACGCTATAACGTTATACCATATAACGTAAAACGTTATATCGTTATGCCATACATCGTAATACGTTATAACGTTATACCATATAACGTAATACGTTATAACGTTATACCATATAACGTAAAACGTCATTTCGTTATACCATATATCGTAAAACGTCATTTCGACATACCATATGACGTTATACCATATAACGTAATACGTTATAACGTTATACAATATCACGTAATACGTCATGACGTTATACCCTATGACGTTATATAATATAACGTAATACGTTATACCGTTATGCCATATATCGTAATACGTTATAACGTTATACCATATATCGTAATACGTTATAACGTTATACCATATATCGTAATACGTTATAACGTTATACCATATAACGTAAAACGTCATATCGTTATACCATATATCGTAATACGTTATAACGTTAAACCATATAACGTAATCCGTTATAACGTTACACCATATAACGTAAAACGTCATTTCGTTATACCATATAACGTAATACGTTATATCGTTATGCCATATATCGTAATACGTTATAACGTTATACCATATAACGTAATACGTTATAACGTTATACCATATAACGTAAAACGTCATTTCATTATACCATATATCGTAATACGTTATAGCGTCATACCATATGACGTTATACCATATAACGTAATACGTTATAACGTTATACCATATCACGTAATACTTTATAACATTATGTCATGTAACGTAATACATTATAACGTTATACCATATAACGTAATACGTCATAACGTTATACCATATGACATTATACCTCATAACGTAATCCGTTATAACGTTTCACCATATAACGTAAAACGTCATTTCGTTATACCATATAACGTAATACGTTATATCGTTATGCCATATATCGTAATACGTTATAACGCTATACCATATAACGTAATACGTTATAACGTTATACCATATAACGTAAAACGTCATTTCGACATACCATATGACGTTATACCATATAACGTAATACGTTATAACGTTATACCATATCACGTAATACGTCATGACGTTATACCCTATGACGTTATATAATATAACGTAATACGTTATACCGTTATGCCATATATCGTAATACGTTATAACGTTATACCATATATCGTAATACGTTATAACGTTATACCATATAACGTAATACGCTATAACGTTATACCATATAACGTAAAACGTTATATCGTTATGCCATATATCGTAATACGTTATAACGTTATACCATATAACGTAATACGTTATAACGTTATACCATATAACGTAAAACGTCATTTCGTTATACCATATATCGTAAAACGTCATTTCGACATACCATATGACGTTATACCATATAACGTAATACGTTATAACGTTATACCATATAACGTAATACGTCATGACGTTATACCCTATGACGTTATATAATATAACGTAATACGTTATACCGTTATGCCATATATCGTAATACGTTATAACGTTATACCATATAACGTAAAACGTCATTTCGTTATACCATATATCGTAATACGTTATAGCGTCATACCATATGACGTTATACCATATAACGTAATACGTTATAACGTTATACCATATCACGTAATACGTTATACCGTTATGCCATATATCGAAATACGTTATACCGTTATGCCATATATCGTAATACGTTATAACCTGATACCATATAACGTAATACGTTATAACGTTATACCATATAACGTAATACGTTATAGCGTTATACCATATAACGTAAAACGTCATTTCGTTATACCATATAACGTAATACGTTATTACGTTATACCATATAACGTAAAACGTCATTTCGTTATACCATATAACGTAATACATTATATCGTTATGCCGTATATCGTAATACGTTATGACGTTATACCATATAACGTAATACGCTATAACGTTATACCATATAACGTAAAACGTCATATCGTTATACCATATATCGTAATACGTTATAACGTTAAACCATATAACGTAATCCGTTATAACGTTACACCATATAACGTAAAACGTCATTTCGTTATACCATATAACGTAATACGTTATAAAGTTATACCATATAACGTAATCCGTTATAACGTTATATCATATAACGTAAAACGTCATTTCGTTATACCATATATCGTAATACATTATAACGTTATACCATATAACGTAATACGTTATAACGTTATACCATATAACGTAATACGTTATAACGTTATACCATATAACGTAATACGCTATAACGTTAAACCATATAACGTAATCCGTTATAATGTTTCACCATATAACGTAAAACGTCATTTCGTTATACCATATAACGTAATACGTTATATCGTTATGCCATATATCGTAATACGTTATAACGTTATACCATATAACGTAATGCGTTATAACGTTATACCATATAACGTAAAACGTCATTTCGACATACCATATGACGTTATACCATATAACGTAATACGTTATAACGTTATACCATATCACGTAATACGTCATGACGTTATACCCTATGACGTTATATAATATAACGTAATACGTTATACCGTTATGCCATATATCGTAATACGTTACAACGTTATACCATATATCGTATTACGTTATAACGTTATACCATATAACGTAATACGTTATAGCGTTATACCATATAACGTAAAACGTCATTTCGTTATACCATATAACGTAATACGTTATTACGTTATACCATATAACGTAAAACGTCATTTCGTTATACCATATAACGTAATACATTATATCGTTATGCCATATATCGTAATACGTTATGACGTTATACCATATAACGTAATACGCTGTAACGTTATACCATATAACGTAAAACGTCATATCGTTATACCATATATCGTAATACGTTATAACGTTAAACCATATAACGTAATCCGTTATAACGTTACACCATATAACGTAAAACGTCATTTCGTTATACCATATAACGTAATACGTTATATCGTTATGCTATATATCGTAATACGTTATAACGTTATACCATATAACGTAAAACGTCATTTCATTATACCATATATCGTAATACGTTATAGCGTCATACCATATGACGTTATACCATATAACGTAATACGTTATAACGTTATACCATATCACGTAATACGTTATAACATTATGTCATGTAACGTAATACATTATAACGTTATACCATATAACGTAATACGTCATAACGTTATACCATATGACATTATACCTCATAACGTAATCCGTTATAACGTTTCACCATATAACGTAAATCGTCATTTCGTTATACCATATAACGTAATACGTTATATCGTTATGCCATATATCGTAATACGTTATAACGCTATACCATATAACGTAATACGTTATAACGTTATACCATATAACGTAAAACGTCATTTCGACATACCATATGACGTTATACCATATAACGTAATACGTTATAACGTTATACCATATCACGTAATACGTCATGACGTTATACCCTATGACGTTATATAATATAACGTAATACGTTATACCGTTATGCCATATATCGTAATACGTTATAACGTTATACCATATATCGTAATACGTTATAACGTTATACCATATAACGTAATACGTTATAGCGTTATACCATATAACGTAAAACGTCATTTCGTTATACCATATAACGTAATACGTTATTACGTTATACCATATAACGTAAAACGTCATTTCGTTATACCATATAACGTAATACGTTATAACGTTATACCATATAACGTAAAACGTCATTTCGTTATACCATATATCGTAATACGTTATAGCGTCATACCATATGACGTTATACCATATAACGTAATACGTTATAACGTTAATTCATATAACGTAATCCGTTATAACGTTACACCATATAACGTAAAACGTCATTTCGTTATACCATATAACGTAATACGTTATATCGTTATGCCATATGACGTTATACCATATAACGTAATACGTTATAACGTTATACCATATCACGTAATACGTTATAACGTTATACCATATAACGTAATACGCTATAACGTTATACCATATAACGTAAAACGTTCTATCGTTATGCCATATATCGTAATACGTTATAACGTTATACCATATAACGTAATACGTTATAACGTTATACCATATAACGTAAAACGTCATTTCGTTATAACATATATCGTAAAACGTCATTTCGACATACCATATGACGTAATACCATATAACGTAATAAGCTATAACGTTATACCATATAACGTAAAACGTCATATCGTTATACCGTATATCGTAATACGTTATAACGTTAATCCATATAACGTAATCCGTTATAACGTTACACCATATAACGTAAAACGTCATTTCGTTATACCATATAACGTAATACGTTATATCGTTATGCCATATATCGCAATACGTTATAACGTTATACCATATAACGTAATACGTTATAACGTTATACCATATAACGTAAAACGTCATTTCGTTATACCATATATCGTAATACGTTATAGCGTCATACCATATGACGTTATACCATATAACGTAATACGTTATAACGTTATACCATATCACGTAATACGTTATACCGTTATGCCATATATCGTAATGCGTTATAACCTTATACCATATAACGTAATACGTTATAACGTTTTACCATATAACGTAATACGTTATAAAGATATACCATATAACGTAATCCGTTATAACGTTATATCATATAACGTAAAACGTCATTTCGTTATACCATATGTCGTAATACGTTATACCGTTATGCCATATATCGTAATACGTTATAACCTGATACCATATAACGTAATACGTTATAACGTTTTACCATATAACGTAATACGTTATAAAGTTATACCATATAACGTAATCCGTTATAACGTTATATCATATAACGTAAAACGTCATTTCGTTATACCATATATCGTAAAACGTCATTTCGACATACCATATGACGTTATACCATATAACGTAATACGTTATAACGTTATACCATATAACGTAAAACGTCATTTCGACATACCATATGACGTTATACCATATAACGTAATACGTTATAACGTTATACCATATCACGTAATACGTCATGACGTTATACCCTATGACGTTATATAATATAACGTAATACGTTATACCGTTATGCCATATATCGTAATACGTTATAACGTTATACCATATATCGTAATACGTTATAACGTTATACCATATAACGTAATACGCTATAACGTTATACCATATAACGTAAAACGTTATATCGTTATGCCATATATCGTAATACGTTATAACGTTATACCATATAACGTAATACGTTATAACGTTATAACATATAACGTAAAACGTCATTTCGTTATACCATATATCGTAAAACGTCATTTCGACATACCATATGACGTTATACCATATAACGTAATACGTTATAACGTTATACCATATAACGTAATACGTCATGACGTTATACCCTATGACGTTATATAATATAACGTAATACGTTATACCGTTATGCCATATATCGTAATACGTTATAACGTTATACCATATAACGTAAAACGTCATTTCGTTATACCATATATCGTAATACGTTATAGCGTCATACCATATGACGTTATACCATATAACGTAATACGTTATAACGTTATACCATATCACGTAATACGTTATACCGTTATGCCATATATCGTAATACGTTAAAACCTTATACCATATAACGTAATACGTTATAACGTTTTACCATATAACGTAATACGTTATAAAGATATACCATATAACGTAATCCGTTATAACGTTATATCATATAACGTAAAACGTCATTTCGTTATACCATATATCGTAATACGTTATACCGTTATGCCATATATCGTAATACGTTATAACCTGATACCATATAACGTAATACGTTATAACGATTTACCATATAACGTAATACGTTATAAAGTTATACCATATAACGTAATCCGTTATAACGTTATATCATATAACGTAAAACGTCATTTCGTTATACCATATATCGTAATACGTTATAACGTTATGCCATATATCGTAATACGTTATAACGTTATACCATATATCGTAATACGTTATAACGTTATACCATATAACGTAATACGTTATAGCGTTATACCATATAACGTAAAACGACATTTCGTTATACCATATAACGTAATACGTTATAACGTTATACCATATAACGTAAAACGTCATTTCGTTATACCATATAACGTAATACATTATATCGTTATGCCATATATCGTAATACGTTATGACGTTATACCATATAACGTAATACGCCATAACGTTATACCGTATAACGTAAAACGTTATATCGTTATGCCATATATCGTAATACGTTATAACGTTATACCGTATAACGTAATACGTTATAACGTTATACCATATAACGTAAAACGTCATTTCGTTATACCATATATCGTAAAACGTCATTTCGACATACCATATGACGTTATACCATATAACGTAATACGTTATAACGTTATACCATATCACGTAATACGTCATGACGTTATACCCTATGACGTTATATAATATAACGTAATACGTTATACCGTTATGCCATATATCGTAATACGTTATAACGTTATACCATATATCGTAATACGTTATAACGTTATACCATATAACGTAATACGTTATAGCGTTATACCATATAACGTAAAACGTCATTTCGTTATACCATATAACGTAATACGTTATTACGTTATACCATATAACGTAAAACGTCATTTCGTTATACCATATAACGTAATACATTATATCGTTATGCCATATATCGTAATACGTTATGACGTTATACCATATAACGTAATACGCTATAACGTTATACCATATAACGTAAAACGTCATATCGTTATACCATATATCGTAATACGTTATAACGTTAAACCATATAACGTAATCCGTTATAACGTTACACCATATAACGTAAAACGTCATTTCGTTATACCATATAACGTAATACGTTATAAAGTTATACCATATAACGTAATCCGTTATAACGTTATATCATATAACGTAAAACGTCATTTCGTTATACCATATATCGTAATACATTATAACGTTATACCATATAACGTAATACGTTATAACGTTATACCATATAACGTAATACGTTATAACGTTATACCATATAACGTAATACGCTATAACGTTAAACCATATAACGTAATCCGTTATAATGTTTCACCATATAACGTAAAACGTCATTTCGTTATACCATATAACGTAATACGTCATTTCGACATACCATATGACGTTATACCATATAACGTAATACGTTATAACGTTATACCATATCACGTAATACGTCATGACGTTATACCCTATGACGTTATATAATATAACGTAATACGTTATACCGTTATGCCATATATCGTAATTCGTTACAACGTTATACCATATATCGTATTACGTTATAACGTTATACCATATAACGTAATACGTTATAGCGTTATACCATATAACGTAAAACGTCATTTCGTTATACCATATAACGTAATACGTTATTACGTTATACCATATAACGTAAAACGTCATTTCGTTATACCATATAACGTAATACATTATATCGTTATGCCATATATCGTAATACGTTATGACGTTATACCATATAACGTAATACGCTGTAACGTTATACCATATAACGTAAAACGTCATTTCATTATACCATATATCGTAATACATTATAACGTTATACCATATAACGTAATACGTTATAACGTTATACCATATAACGTAATACGTTATAACGTTATACCATATAACGTAATACGCTATAACGTTAAACCATATAACGTAATCCGTTATAATGTTTCACCATATAACGTAAAACGTCATTTCGTTATACCATATAACGTAATACGTTATATCGTTATACCATATATCGTAATACGTTATAACGTTATACCATATAACGTAATGCGTTATAACGTTATACCATATAACGTAAAACGTCATTTCGACATACCATATGACGTTATACCATATAACGTAATACGTTATAACGTTATACCATATCACGTAATACGTCATGACGTTATACCCTATGACGTTATATAATATAACGTAATACGTTATACCGTTATGCCATATATCGTAATACGTTACAACGTTATACCATATATCGTATTACGTTATAACGTTATACCATATAACGTAATACGTTATAGCGTTATACCATATAACGTAAAACGTCATTTCGTTATACCATATAACGTAATACGTTATTACGTTATACCATATAACGTAAAACGTCATTTCGTTATACCATATAACGTAATACATTATATCGTTATGCCATATATCGTAATACGTTATGACGTTATACCATATAACGTAATACGCTGTAACGTTATACCATATAACGTAAAACGTCATATCGTTATACCATATATCGTAATACGTTATAACGTTAAACCATATAACGTAATCCGTTATAACGTTACACCATATAACGTAAAACGTCATTTCGTTATACCATATAACGTAATACGTTATATCGTTATGCTATATATCGTAATACGTTATAACGTTATACCATATAACGTAAAACGTCATTTCATTATACCATATATCGTAATACGTTATAGCGTCATACCATATGACGTTATACCATATAACGTAATACGTTATAACGTTATACCATATCACGTAATACGTTATAACATTATGTCATGTAACGTAATACATTATAACGTTATACCATATAACGTAATACGTCATAACGTTATACCATATGACATTATACCTCATAACGTAATCCGTTATAACGTTTCACCATATAACGTAAAACGTCATTTCGTTATACCATATAACGTAATACGTTATATCGTTATGCCATATATCGTAATACGTTATAACGCTATACCATATAACGTAAAACGTCATTTCGACATACCATATGACGTTATACCACATAACGTAATACGTTATAACGTTATACCATATCACGTAATACGTCATGACGTTATACCCTATGACGTTATATAATATAACGTAATACGTTATACCGTTATGCCATATATCGTAATACGTTATAACGTTATACCATATATCGTAATACGTTATAACGTTATACCATATAACGTAATACGTTATAGCGTTATACCATATAACGTAAAACGTCATTTCGTTATACCATATAACGTAATACGTTATTACGTTATACCATATAACGTAAAACGTCATTTCGTTATACCATATAACGTAATACGTTATAACGTTATACCATATAACGTAAAACGTCATTTCGTTATACCATATATCGTAATACGTTATAGCGTCATACCATATGACGTTATACCATATAACGTAATACGTTATAACGTTAATTCATATAACGTAATCCGTTATAACGTTACACCATATAACGTAAAACGTCATTTCGTTATACCATATAACGTAATACGTTATATCGTTATGCCATATGACGTTATACCATATAACGTAATACGTTATAACGTTATACCATATCACGTAATACGTTATAACGTTATACCATATAACGTAATACGCTATAACGTTATACCATATAACGTAAAACGTTCTATCGTTATGCCATATATCGTAATACGTTATAACGTTATACCATATAACGTAATACGTTATAACGTTATACCATATAACGTAAAACGTCATTTCGTTATAACATATATCGTAAAACGTCATTTCGACATACCATATGACGTAATACCATATAACGTAATAAGCTATAACGTTATACCATATAACGTAAAACGTCATATCGTTATACCATATATCGTAATACGTTATAACGTTAATCCATATAACGTAATCCGTTATAACGTTACACCATATAACGTAAAACGTCATTTCGTTATACCATATAACGTAATACGTTATATCGTTATGCCATATATCGCAATACGTTATAACGTTATACCATATAACGTAATACGTTATAACGTTATACCATATAACGTAAAACGTCATTTCGTTATACCATATATCGTAATACGTTATAGCGTCATACCATATGACGTTATACCATATAACGTAATACGTTATAACGTTATACCATATCACGTAATACGTTATACCGTTATGCCATATATCGTAATGCGTTGTAACCTTATACCATATAACGTAATACGTTATAACGTTTTACCATATAACGTAATACGTTATAAAGATATACCATATAACGTAATCCGTTATAACGTTATATCATATAACGTAAAACGTCATTTCGTTATACCATATGTCGTAATACGTTATACCGTTATGCCATATATCGTAATACGTTATAACCTGATACCATATAACGTAATACGTTATAACGTTTTACCATATAACGTAATACGTTATAAAGTTATACCATATAACGTAATCCGTTATAACGTTATATCATATAACGTAAAACGTCATTTCGTTATACCATATATCGTAATACGTTATAACCTGATACCATATAACGTAATACGTTATAACGTTATACCATATAACGTAATACGCTATAACGTTATACCATATAACGTAATACGTTATAACGTTTTACCATATAACGTAATACGTTATAAAGATATACCATATAACGTAATCCGTTATAACGTTATATCATATAACGTAAAACGTCATTTCGTTATACCATATGTCGTAATACGTTATACCGTTATGCCATATATCGTAATACGTTATAACGATATAACATATAACGTAATACGTTATAACGTTATACCATATAACGTAAAACGTCATTTCGTTATACCATATATCGTAATACGTTCTAGCGTCATACCATATGACGTTATACCATATAGCGTAATACGTTATAACGTTATACCATATCACGTAATACGTTATAACATTATGCCATGTAACGTAATACGTTATAACGTTATACAATATAACGTAATACGTCATAACTTTATACCATATGACGTTATACCTTATAACGTAATACGCTATAACGTTATACCATATCACGTAATACGTCATAACGTTATACCCTATGACGTTATATAATATAACGTAATACGTTATACCGTTATGCCATATATCGTAATACGTTATAACCTTATACCATATAACGTAATACGTTATAACGTTTTACCATATAACGTAATACGTTATAAAGTTATACCATATAACGTAATCCGTTATAACGTTATATCATATAACGTAAAACGTCATTTCGTTATACCATATATCGTAATACGTTATACCGTTATGCCATATATCGTAATACGTTATAACCTGATACCATATAACGTAATACGTTATAACGTTTTACCATATAACGTAATACGTTATAAAGTTATACCATATAACGTAATCCGTTATAACGTTATATCATATAACGTAAAACGTCATTTCGTTATACCATATATCGTAATACGTTATAACGTTATACCATATAACGTAATACGCTATAACGTTATACCATATAACGTAATACGTTATAACGTTATACCATATAACGTAAAACGTCATTTCGACATACCATATGACATTATACCAGATAACGTAATACGTTATAACGTTATACCATATCACGTAATACGTCATGACGTTATACCCTATGACGTTATATAATATAACGTAATACGTTATACCGTTATGCCATATATCGTAATACGTTATAACGTTATACCATATATCGTAATACGTTATAACGTTATACCATATAACGTAATACGTTATAGCGTTATACCATATAACGTAAAACGTCATTTCGTTATACCATATAACGTAAATCGTTATTACGTTATACCATATAACGTAAAACGTCATTTCGTTATACCATATAACGTAATACATTATATCGTTATGCCATATATCGTAATACGTTATGACGTTATACCATATAACGTAATACGCTATAACGTTATACCATATAACGTAAAACGTTATATCGTTATGCCATATATCGTAATACGTTATAACGTTATACCATATAACGTAATACGTTATAACGTTATACCATATAACGTAAAACGTCATTTCGTTATACCATATATCGTAAAACGTCATTTCGACATACCATATGACGTTATACCATATAACGTAATACGTTATAACGTAATACCATATCACGTAATACGTCATGACGTTATACCCTATGACGTTATATAATATAACGTAATACGTTATACCGTTATGCCATATATCGTTATACGTTATAACGTTATACCATATATCGTAATACGTTATAACGTTATACCATATAACGTAATACGTTATAGCGTTATACCATATAACGTAAAACGTCATTTCGTTATACCATATAACGTAATACGTTATTACGTTATACCATATAACGTAAAACGTCATTTCGTTATACCATATAATGTAATACATTATATCGTTATGCCATATATCGTAATACGTTATGACGTTATACCATATAACGTAATACGCTATAACGTTATACCATATAACGTAAAACGTCATATCGTTGTACCATATATCGTAATACGTTATAACGTTAAACCATATAACGTAATCCGTTATAACGTTACACCATATAACGTAAAACGTCATTTCGTTATACCATATAACGTAATACGTTATATCGTTATGCCATATATCGTAATACGTTATAACCTGATACCATATAACGTAATACGTTATAACGTTTTACCATATAACGTAATACGTTATAAAGTTATACCATATAACGTAATCCGTTATAACGTTATATCATATAACGTAAAACGTCATTTCGTTATACCATATATCGTAATACGTTATAACGTTAAACCATATAACGTAATCCGTTATAACGTTACACCATATAACGTAAGACGTCATTTCGTTACACCATATAACGTAATACGTTATATCGTTATGCCATATATCGTAATACGTTATAACGATATACCATATAACGTAATACGTTATAACGTTATACCATATAACGTAAAACGTCATTTCGTTATACCATATATCGTAATACGTTATAGCGTCATACCATATGACGTTATACCATATAACGTAATACGTTATAACGTTATACCATATCACGTAATACGTTATACCGTTATGCCATATATCGTAATACGTTATAACCTTATACCATATAACGTAATACGTTATAACGTTTTACCATATAACGTAATACGTTATAAAGATATACCATATAACGTAATCCGTTATAACGTTATATCATATAACGTAAAACGTCATTTCGTTATACCATATATCGTAATACGTTATACCGTTATGCCATATATCGTAATACGTTATAACCTGATACCATATAACGTAATACGTTATAACGTTTTACCATATAACGTAATACGTTATAAAGTTATACCATATAACGTAATCCGTTATAACGTTATATCATATAACGTAAAACGTCATTTCGTTATACCATGTATCGTAATACGTTATAACGTTAAACCATATAACGTAATCCGTTATAACGTTACACCATATAACGTAAGACGTCATTTCGTTACACCATATAACGTAATACGTTATATCGTTATGCCATATATCGTAATACGTTATAACGATATACCATATAACGTAATACGTTATAACGTTATACCATATAACGTAAAACGTCATTTCGTTATACCATATATCGTAATACGTTATAGCGTCATACCATATGACGTTATACCATATAACGTAATACGTTATAACGTTATACCATATCACGTAATACGTTATAACATTATGCCATGTAACGTAATACGTTATAACGTTATACCATATAACGTAATACGTCATAACGTTATACCATATGACGTTATACCTTATAACGTAACACGTTACAACGTTATACCATATCACGTAATACGTCATAACGTTATACCCTATGACGTTATATAATATAACGTAATACGTTATACCGTTATGCCATATATCGTAATACGTTATAACCTTATACCATATAACGTAATACGTTATAACGTTATACCATATAACGTAAAACGTCATTTCGTTATACCATATATCGTAATACGTTATATCGTTATGCCATATATCGTAATACGTTATAACGATATACCATATAACGTAATACGTTATAACGTTATACCATATAACGTAAAACGTCATTTCGTTATACCATATATCGTAATACGTTATAGCGTCATACCATATGACGTTATACCATATAACGTAATACGTTATAACGTTATACCATATCACGTAATACGTTATACCGTTATGCCATATATCGTAATACGTTATAACCTTATACCATATAACGTAATACGTTATAACGTTTTACCATATAACGTAATACGTTATAAAGATATACCATATAACGTAATACGTTATAACGTTATACCATATAACGTAAAACGTCATTTCGTTATACCATATATCGTAATACGTTATAGCGTCATACCATATGACGTTATACCATATAGCGTAATACGTTATAACGTTATACCATATCACGTAATACGTTATAACATTATGCCATGTAACGTAATACATTATAACGTTATACCATATAACGTAATACGTCATAACGTTATACCATATGACATTATACCTCATAACGTAATACGTTATAACGTTATACCATATCACGTAATACGTCATAACGTTATACCCTATGACGTTATATAATATAACGTAATACGTTATACCGTTATGCCATATATCGTAATACGTTATAACCTTATACCATATATCGTAATACGTTATAACGTTATACCATATAACGTAATACGTTATAGCGTTATACCATATAATGTAAAACGTCATTTCGTTATATCATATAACGTAATACGTTATTACGTTATACCATATAACGTAAAACGTCATTTCCTTTTACCATATAACGTAATACGTTATAAAGTTATACCATATAACGTAATACGTTATAACGTTATACCATATAACGTAAAACGTCATTTCATTATACCATATATCGTAATACGTTATAGCGTCATACCATATGACGTTATACCATATAACGTAATACGTTATAACGTTATACCATATCACGTAATACGTTATAACATTATGCCATGTAACGTAATACATTATAACGTTATACCATATAACGTAATACGTCATAACGTTATACCATATGACATTATACCTCATAACGTAATCCGTTATAACGTTTCACCATATAACGTAAAACGTCATTTCGTTATACCATATAACGTAATACGTTATATCGTTATGCCATATATCGTAATACGTTATAACGTTATACCATATAACGTAATACGTTATAACGTTATACCATATAACGTAAAACGTCATTTCGTTATAACATATATATCGTAAAACGTCATTTCGACATACCATATGACGTAATACCATATAATGTAATACGTTATAACGTTATACCATATAACGTAAAACGTCATTTCGTTATACCATATAACGTAATACGTTATTACGTTATACCATATAACGTAAAACGTCATTTCGTTATACCATATAACGTAATACATTATATCGTTATGCCATATATCGTAATACGTTATGACGTTATACCATATACCGTAATACGCTATAACGTTATACCATATAACGTAAAACGTCATATCGTTATACCATATATCGTAATACGTTATAACGTTAATCCATATAACGTAATCCGTTATAACGTTACACCATATAACGTAAAACGTCATTTCGTTATACCATATAACGTAATACGTTATATCGTTATGCCATATATCGTAATACGTTATAACGTTATACCATATAACGTAATACGTTATAACGTTATACCATATAACGTAAAACGTCATTTCGTTATACCATATATCGTAATACGTTATAGCGTCATACCATATGACGTTATACCATATAACGTAATACGTTATAACGTTATACCATATCACGTAATACGTTATACCGTTATGCCATATATCGTAATACGTTATAACCTTATACCATATAACGTAAAACGTCATATCGTTATACCATATATCGTAATACGTTATAACGTTAAACCATATAACGTAATCCGTTATAACGTTACACCATATAACGTAAAACGTCATTTCGTTATACCATATAACGTAATACGTTATATCGTTATGCCATATATCGTAATACGTTATAACGATATACCATATAACGTAATACGTTATATCGTTATGCCATATATCGTAATACGTTATAACGTTATACCATATAACGTAATACGTCATAACGTTATACCATATGACGTTATACCTTATAACGTAATACGTTATAACGTTGTACCATATCACGTAATACGTCATAACGTTATACCCTATGACGTTATATAATATAACGTAATACGTTATACCGTTATGCCATATATCGTAATACGTTATAACCTTATACCATATAACGTAATACGTTATAACGTTTTACCATATAACGTAATACGTTATAAAGTTATACCATATAACGTAATCCGTTATAACGTTATATCATATAACGTAAAACGTCATTTCGTTATACCATATATCGTAATACGTTATACCGTTATGCCATATATCGTAATACGTTATAACCTGATACCATATAACGTAATACGTTATAAAGTTATACCATATAACGTAATCCGTTATAACGTTATATCATATAACGTAAAACGTCATTTCGTTATACCATATATCGTAATACGTTATAACGTTATACCATATAACGTAATACGCTATAACGTTATACCATATAACGTAATACGTTATAACGTTATACCATATAACGTAAAACGTCATTTCGACATACCATATGACGTTATGCCAGATAACGTAATACGTTATAACGTTATACCATATCACGTAATACGTCATGACGTTATACCCTATGACGTTATATAATATAACGTAATACGTTATACCGTTATGCCATATATCGTAATACGTTATAACGTTATACCATATATCGTAATACGTTATAACGTTATACCATATAACATATTACGTTATAGCGTTATACCATATAACGTAAAACGTCATTTCGTTATACCATATAACGTAATACGTTATTACGTTATACCATATAACGTAAAACGTCATTTCGTTATACCATATAACGTAATACATTATATCGTTATGCCATATATCGTAATACGTTATGACGTTATACCATATAACGTAATACGCTATAACGTTATACCATATAACGTGAAACGTTATATCGTTATGCCATATATCGTAATACGTTATAACGTTATACCATATAACGTAATACGTTATAACGTTATACCATATAACGTAAAACGTCATTTCGTTATACCATATATCGTAAAACGTCATTTCGACATACCATATGACGTTATACCATATAACGTAATACGTTATAACGTTATACCATATCACGTAATACGTCATGACGTTATACCCTATGACCTTATATAATATAACGTAATACGTTATACCGTTATGCCATATATCGTAATACGTTATAACGTTATACCATATATCGTAATACGTTATAACGTTATACCATATAACGTAATACGTTATAGCGTTATACCATATAACGTAAAACGTCATTTCGTTATACCATATAACGTAATACGTTATTACGTTATACCATATAACGTAAAACGTCATTTCGTTATACCATATAACGTAATACATTATATCGTTATGCCATATATCGTAATACGTTATGACGTTATACCATATAACGTAATACGCTATAACGTTATACCATATAACGTAAAACGTCATATCGTTATACCATATATCGTAATACGTTATAACGTTAAACCATATAACGTAATCCGTTATAACGTTACACCATATAACGTAAAACGTCATTTCGTTATACCATATAACGTAATACGTTATATCGTTATGCCATATATCGTAATACGTTATAACGTTATACCATATAACGTAATACGCTATAACGTTATACCATATAACGTAAAACGTCATATCGTTATACCATATATCGTAATACGTTATAACGTTAAACCATATAACGTAATCCGTTATAACGTTACACCATATAACGTAATACGTTATAACGTTATACCATATCACGTAATACGTTATACCGTTATGCCATATATCGTAATACGTTATAACCTTATACCATATAACGTAATACGTTATAACGTTTTACCATATAACGTAATACGTTATAAAGATATACCATATAACGTAATCCGTTATAATGTTATATCATATAACGTAAAACGTCATTTCGTTATACCATATATCGTAATACGTTATACCGTTATGCCATATATCGTAATACGTTATAACCTGATACCATATAACGTAATACGTTATAACGTTTTACCATATAACGTAATACGTTATAAAGTTATACCATATAACGTAATCCGTTATAACGTTATATCATATAACGTAAAACGTCATTTCGTTATACCATATATCGTAATACGTTATTATGTTATACCATATAACGTAATACGCTATAACGTTATACCATATAACGTAAAACGTCATATCGTTATACCATATATCGTAATACGTTATAACGTTAAACCATATAACGTAATCCGTTATAACGTTACACCATATAACGTAAGACGTCATTTCGTTATACCATATAACGTAATACGTTATATCGTTATGCCATATATCGTAATACGTTATAACGATATACCATATAACGAAATACGTTATAACGTTATACCATATAACGTAAAACGTCATTTCGTTATACCATATATCGTAATACGTTATAGCGTCATACCATATGACGTTATACCATATCACGTAATACGTTATAACATTATGCCATGTAACGTAATACGTTATAACGTTATACCATATAACGTAATACGTCATAACGTTATACCATATGACGTTATACCATATAACGTAATACGTTATAACGTTATACCATATCACGTAATACGTCATGACGTTATACCCTATGACGTTATATAATATAACGTAATACGTTATACCGTTATGCCATATATCGTAATACGTTATAACGTTATACAATATATCGTAATACGTTATAACATTATCCCATGTAACGTAATACGTTATAACGTTATACCATATAACGTAAAACGTCATATCGTTATACCATATAACGTAATAAGTTATATCGTTATGCCATATATCGTAATACGTTATACCGTTATGCCATATATCGTAATACGTTATAACCTGATACCATATAACGTGATACGTTATAACGTTTTACCATATAACGTAATACGTTATAAAGTTATACCATATAACGTAATCCGTTATAACGTTATATCATATAACGTAAAACGTCATTTCGTTAATCCCTTATATCGTAATACGTTATAACGTTATACCATATAACGTAATACGTTATAACGTTATACCATATATCGTAATACGTTATAACGTAATGCCATATCACGTAATACGTTATAACATTATGCCATGTAACGTAATACGTTATAACGTTATACCATATAACGTAAAACGTCATATCGTTATACCATATATCGTAATACGTTATAACGTTAAACCATATAACGTAATCCGTTATAACGTTACGCCATATAACGTAAAACGTCATTTCGTTATACCATATAACGTAATACGTTATATCGTTATGCCATATATCGTAATACGTTATACCGTTATGCCATATATCGTAATACGTTATAACCTGATACCATATAACGTAATACGTTATAACGTTTTACCATATAACGTAATACGTTATAAAGTTATACCATATAACGTAATCCGTTATAACGTTATATCATATAACGTAAAACGTCATTTCGTTATACCATATATCGTAATACGCTATAACGTTATACCATATCACGTAAAACGTCATATCGTTATACCATATATCGTAATACGTTATAACGTTAAACCATATAACGTAATCCGTTATAACGTTACACCATATAACGTAAAACGTCACTTCTTTATTCCATATAACGTAATACGTTATATCGTTATGCCATATATCGTAATACGTTATAACGTTATACCATATAACGTAATACGTTATAACATTATGCCATGTAACGTAATGCGTTATAACGTTATACCATATAACGTAATACGTCATAACGTTATACCATATGACGTTATACCTTATAACGTAATTCGTTATATCGTTATACCATATCACGTAATACGTTATAACATTATGCCATGTAACGTAATACGTTATAACGTTATACCATATAACGTAATACGTCATAACGTTATACCATATGTCGTTATACCTTATAACGTAATACGTTATGACGTTATACCATATCACGTAATACGTCATAACGTCATACCCTATGACGTTATATAATATAACGTAATACGTTATACCGTTATGCCATATATCGTAATATGTTATAACCTTATACCGTATAACGTAATACGTTATAACGTTTTACCATATAACGTAATACGTTATAAAGTTATACCATATAACGTAATCCGTTATAACGTTATATCATATAACGTAAAACGTCATTTCGTTATACCATATATCGTAATACGTTATAACGTTATACCATATAACGTAATACGTTATAACGTTATACCATATAACGTAATACGTTATAACGTTATACCATATAACGTAAAACGTCATTTCGCTATACCATATAACGTAATACGTTATTACGTTGTACCATATAACGTAAAACGTCATTTCGTTATACCATATAACGTAATCCGTTATAACGTTACACAATATAGCGTAATACTATATAACGTTATACCATATAAGGTAATCCGTTAAAACGTTATACTATATAACATAATACTATATAGCGTTATACCATATAACGTAATCCGTTATAACGTTCTACCATGTAACGTAATACTTCATAGCGTTATACCATATGACGTTATACGTCACAACGTTATGGCATACAAAGTTATACCATGTAACGTAATACGTCATAGCGTTATACCATATGACGTTATACCATATAACGTAATACGTTATAACGTTATACTATATCACGTAATACGTTATAACATTATGCCATGTAACGTAATACGTTATAACGTTATACCATATAACGAAATACGTTATAACGTTGTACCATATAATGTAATACGCTATAGCGTTATAACATATCACGTAAAACGTCATTTCGTTATACCATATAACGTAATACGTTATAACGTTATACCATATATCGTAATACGTTATAACGTAATGCCATATAACGTAATACGGTATAACGTTTTGCCATATAACGTAATACGTTATTACGTTATACCATATAACGTAATACGTTATAACGTTTTACCATATAACGTAATACGTTATAAAGTTATACCATATAACGTAATCCGTTATAACGTTATATCATATAACGTAAAACGTCATTTCGTTATACCATATATCGTAATACGTTATAACGTTATACCATATAACGTAATACGGTATAACGTTATACCATATAACGTAAAACGTCATATCGTTATACCATATATCGTAATACGTTATAACGTTAAACCATATAACGTAATCCGTTATAACGTTACACCATATAACGTAAAACGTCATTTCGTTATACCATATAACGTAATACGTTATATCGTTATGCCATATATCGTAATACGTTATAGCGATATACCATATAACGTAATACGTTATAACGTTATACCATATAACGTAAAACGTCATTTCGTTATACCATATATCGTAATACGTTATAGCGTCATACCATATGACGTTATACCATATAGCGTAATACGTTATAACGTTATACCATATCACGTAATACGTTATAACATTATGCCATGTAACGTAATACGTTACAACGTTATACCATATAACGTAATACGTCATAACGTTATACCATATGACGTTATACTTTATAACGTAATACGTTATAACGTTATACCATATCACGTAATACGTCATAACGTTATACCCTATGACGTTATATAATATAACGTAATACGTTATACCGTTATGCCATATATCGTAATACGTTATAACCTTATACCATATATCGTAATACGTTATAACGTTATACCATATAACGTAATACGTTATAGCGTTATACCATATAATGTAAAACGTCATTTCGTTATATCATATAACGTAATACGTTATTACGTTATACCATATAACGTAAAACGTCATTTCGTTTTACCATATAACGTAATACGTTATAAAGTTATACCATATAACGTAATACGTTATAACGTTATACCATATAACGTAAAACGTCATTTCATTATACCATATATCGTAATACGTTATAGCGTCATACCATATGACGTTATACCATATAACGTAATACGTTATAACGTTATACCATATCACGTAATACGTTATAACATTATGCCATGTAACGTAATACATTATAACGTTATACCATATAACGTAATACGTCATAACGTTATACCATATGACATTATACCTCATAACGTAATCCGTTATAACCTTTCACCATATAACGTAAAACGTCATTTCGTTATACCATATAACGTAATACGTTATATCGTTATGCCATATATCGTAATACGTTATAACGTTATACCATATAACGTAATACGTTATAACGTTATACCATATCACGTAATACGTAATGACGTTATACCCTATGACGTTATATAATATAACGTAATACGTTATACCGTTATGCCATATATCGTAATACGTTATAACGTTATACCATATAACGTAATACGTTATACCGTTATGCCACATATCGTAATACGTTATAACGTTATACCATATATCGTAATACGTTATAACGTTATACCATATAACGTAATACGTTATAGCGTTATACCATATAACGTAAAACGTCATTTCGTTATACCATATAACGTAATACGTTATTACGTTATACCATATAACGTAAAACGTCATTTCGTTATACCATATAACGTAATACATTATATCGTTATGCCATATATCGTAATACGTTATGACGTTATACCATATACCGTAATACGCTATAACGTTATACCATATAACGTAATACGTCATATCGTTATACCATATATCGTAATACGTTATAACGTTAATCCATATAACGTAATCCGTTATAACGTTACACCATATAACGTAAAACGTCATTTCGTTATACCATATAACGTAATACGTTATATCGTTATGCCATATATCGTAATACGTTATAACGTTATACCATATAACGTAATACGTTATAACGTTATACCATATAACGTAAAACGTCATTTCGTTATACCATATATCGTAATACGTTATAGCGTCATACCATATGACGTTATACCATATAACGTAATACGTTATAACGTTATACCATATCACGTAATACGTTATACCGTTATGCCATATATCGTAATACGTTATAACCTTATACCATATAACGTAAAACGTCATATCGTTATACCATATATCGTAATACGTTATAACGTTAAACCATATAACGTAATCCGTTATAACGTTACACCATATAACGTAAAACGTCATTTCGTTATACCATATAACGTAATACGTTATATCGTTATGCCATATATCGTAATACGTTATAACGATATACCATATAACGTAATACGTTATAACGTTATACCATATCACGTAATACGTTATAACATTATGCCATGTAACGTAATACGTTATAACGTTATACCATATAACGTAATACGTCATAACGTTATACCATATGACGTTATACCTTATAACGTAATACGTTATAACGTTGTACCATATCACGTAATACGTCATAACGTTATACCCTATGACGTTATATAATATAACGTAATACGTTATACCGTTATGCCATATATCGTAATACGTTATAACCTTATACCATATAACGTAATACGTTATAACGTTTTACCATATAACGTAATACGTTATAAAGTTATACCATATAACGTATTCCGTTATAACGTTATATCATATAACGTAAAACGTCATTTCGTTATACCATATATCGTAATACGTTATACCGTTATGCCATATATCGTAATACGTTATAACCTGATACCATATAACGTAATACGTTATAACGTTTTACCATATAACGTAATACGTTATAAAGTTATACCATATAACGTAATCCGTGATAACGTTATATCATATAACGTAAAACGTCATTTCGTTATACCATATATCGTAATACGTTATAACGTTATACCATATAACGTAATACGCTATAACGTTATACCATATAACGTAATACGTTATAACGTTATACCATATAACGTAAAACGTCATTTCGACATACCATATGACGTTATGCCAGATAACGTAATACGTTATAACGTTATACCATATCACGTAATACGTCATGACGTTATACCCTATGACGTTATATAATATAACGTAATACGTTATACCGTTATGCCATATATCGTAATACGTTATAACGTTATACCATATATCGTAATACGTTATAACGTTATACCATATAACATATTACGTTATAGCGTTATACCATATAACGTAAAACGTCATTTCGTTATACCATATAACGTAATACGTTATTACGTTATACCATATAACGTAAAACGTCATTTCGTTATACCATATAACGTAATACATTATATCGTTATGCCATATATCGTAATACGTTATGACGTTATACCATATAACGTAATACGCTATAACGTTATACCATATAACGTGAAACGTTATATCGTTATGCCATATATCGTAATACGTTATAACGTTATACCATATAACGTAATACGTTATAACGTTATACCATATAACGTAAAACGTCATTTCGTTATACCATATATCGTAAAACGTCATTTCGACATACCATATGACGTTATACCATATAACGTAATACGTTATAACGTTATACCATATCACGTAATACGTCATGACGTTATACCCTATGACCTTATATAATATAACGTAATACGTTATACCGTTATGCCATATATCGTAATACGTTATAACGTTATACCATATATCGTAATACGTTATAACGTTATACCATATAACGTAATACGTTATAGCGTTATACCATATAACGTAAAACGTCATTTCGTTATACCATATAACGTAATACGTTATTACGTTATACCATATAACGTAAAACGTCATTTCGTTATACCATATAACGTAATACATTATATCGTTATGCCATATATCGTAATACGTTATGACGTTATACCATATAACGTAATACGCTATAACGTTATACCATATAACGTAAAACGTCATATCGTTATACCATATATCGTAATACGTTATAACGTTAAACCATATAACGTAATCCGTTATAACGTTACACCATATAACGTAAAACGTCATTTCGTTATACCATATAACGTAATACGTTATATCGTTATGCCGTATATCGTAATACGTTATAACGTTATACCATATAACGTAATACGTTATAACGTTATACCATATAACGTAAAACGTCATTTCGGTATACCATATATCGTAATACGTTATAGCGTCATACCATATGACGTTATACCATATAACGTAATACGTTATAACGTTATACCATATCACGTAATACGTTATACCGTTATGCCATATATCGTAATACGTTATAACCTTATACCATATAACGTAATACGTTATAACGTTTTACCATATAACGTAATACGTTATAAAGATATACCATATAACGTAATCCGTTATAATGTTATATCATATAACGTAAAACGTCATTTCGTTATACCATATATCGTAATACGTTATACCGTTATGCCATATATCGTAATACGTTATAACCTGATACCATATAACGTAATACGTTATAACGTTTTACCATATAACGTAATACGTTATAAAGTTATACCATATAACGTAATCCGTTATAACGTTATATCATATAACGTAAAACGTCATTTCGTTATACCATATATCGTAATACGTTATTATGTTATACCATATAACGTAATACGCTATAACGTTATACCATATAACGTAAAACGTCATATCGTTATACCATATATCGTAATACGTTATAACGTTAAACCATATAACGTAATCCGTTATAACGTTACACCATATAACGAAAGACGTCATTTCGTTATACCATATATCGTAATACGTTATAGCGTCATACCATATGACGTTATACCATATCACGTAATACGTTATAACATTATGCCATGTAACGTAATACGTTATAACGTTATACCATATAACGTAATACGTCATAACGTTATACCATATGACGTTATACCATATAACGTAATACGTTATAACGTTATACCATATCACGTAATACGTCATGACGTTATACCCTATGACGTTATATAATATAACGTAATACGTTATACCGTTATGCCATATATCGTAATACGTTATAACGTTATACCATATATCGTAATACGTTATAACATTATCCCATGTAACGTAATACGTTATAACGTTATACCATATAACGTAAAACGTCATATCGTTATACCATATAACGTAATAAGTTATATCGTTATGCCATATATCGTAATACGTTATACCGTTATGCCATATATCGTAATACGTTATAACCTGATACCATATAACGTGTTACGTTATAACGTTTTACCATATAACGTAATACGTTATAAAGTTATACCATATAACGTAATCCGTTATAACGTTATATCATATAACGTAAAACGTCATTTCGTTAATCCCTTATATCGTAATACGTTATAACGTTATACCATATAACGTAATACGTTATAACGTTATACCATATATCGTAATACGTTATAACGTAATGCCATATCACGTAATACGTTATAACATTATGCCATGTAACGTAATACGTTATAACGTTATACCATATAACGTAAAACGTCATATCGTTATACCATATATCGTAATACGTTATAAGGTTAAACCATATAACGTAATCCGTTATAACGTTACGCCATATAACGTAAAACGTCATTTCGTTATACCATATAACGTAATACGTTATATCGTTATGCCATATATCGTAATACGTTATACCGTTATGCCATATATCGTAATACGTTATAACCTGATACCATATAACGTAATACGTTATAACGTTTTACCATATAACGTAATACGTTATAAAGTTATACCATATAACGTAATCCGTTATAACGTTATATCATATAACGTAAAACGTCATTTCGTTATACCATATATCGTAATACGCTATAACGTTATACCATATCACGTAAAACGTCATATCGTTATAACATATATCGTAATACGTTATAACGTTAAACCATATAACGTAATCCGTTATAACGTTACACCATATAACGTAAAACGTCACTTCTTTATTCCATATAACGTAATACGTTATATCGTTATGCCATATATCGTAATACGTTATAACGTTATACCATATAACGTAATACGTTATAACATTATGCCATGTAACGTAATGCGTTATAACGTTATACCATAT
Source organism: Bombus huntii (assembly GCF_024542735.1). Taxonomy (NCBI): domain Eukaryota; kingdom Metazoa; phylum Arthropoda; class Insecta; order Hymenoptera; family Apidae; genus Bombus; species Bombus huntii. Next base: position 2,139,097 of record NC_066240.1, on the reverse strand, counting down.
AACGTAATACGTCATAACGTTATACCATATGACGTTATACCTTATAACGTAATTCGTTATATCGTTATACCATATCACGTAATACGTTATAACATTATGCCATGTAACGTAATACGTTATAACGTTATACCATATAACGTAATACGTCATAACGTTATACCATATGTCGTTATACCTTATAACGTAATACGTTATGACGTTATACCATATCACGTAATACGTCATAACGTCATACCCTATGACGTTATATAATATAACGTAATACGTTATACCGTTATGCCATATATCGTAATATGTTATAACCTTATACCGTATAACGTAATACGTTATAACGTTTTACCATATAACGTAATACGTTATAAAGTTATACCATATAACGTAATCCGTTATAACGTTATATCATATAACGTAAAACGTCATTTCGTTATACCATATATCGTAATACGTTATAACGTTATACCATATAACGTAATACGTTATAACGTTATACCATATAACGTAATACGTTATAACGTTATACCATATAACGTAAAACGTCATTTCGCTATACCATATAACGTTACGTTATTACGTTGTACCATATAACGTAAAACGTCATTTCGTTATACCATATAACGTAATCCGTTATAACGTTACACAATATAGCGTAATACTATATAACGTTATACCATATAAGGTAATCCGTTAAAACGTTATACTATATAACATAATACTATATAGCGTTATACCATATAACGTAATCCGTTATAACGTTCTACCATGTAACGTAATACTTCATAGCGTTATACCATATGACGTTATACGTCACAACGTTATGGCATACAAAGTTATACCATGTAACGTAATACGTCATAGCGTTATACCATATGACGTTATACCATATAACGTAATACGTTATAACGTTATACTATATCACGTAATACGTTATAACATTATGCCATGTAACGTAATACGTTATAACGTTATACCATATAACGAAATACGTTATAACGTTGTACCATATAATGTAATACGCTATAGCGTTATAACATATCACGTAAAACGTCATTTCGTTATACCATATAACGTAATACGTTATAACGTTATACCATATATCGTAATACGTTATAACGTAATGCCATATAACGTAATACGGTATAACGTTTTGCCATATAACGTAATACGTTATTACGTTATACCATATAACGTAAAACGTCATTTCGTTATACCATATAACGTAATACGTTATACCGTTATGCCATATATCGTAATACGTTATAACGTTATACCATATAACGTAATACGTTATAACGTTATACCATATATCGTAATACGTTATAACGTTATACCCTATGACGTTATATAATATAACGTAATACGTTATACCGTTATGCCATATATCGTAATACGTTATAACGTTATACCATATATCGTAATACGTTATAACGTTATACCATATAACGTAATACGCTATAACGTTATACCATATAACGTAAAACGTCATTTCGTTATACCATATAACGTAATACGTTATATCGTTATGCCATATATCGTAATACGTTATACCGTTATGCCATATATCGTAATACGTTATAACCTGATACCATATAACGTAATACGTTATAACGTTTTACCATATAACGTAATACGTTATAAAGTTATACCATATAACGTAATCCGTTATAACGTTATATCATATAACGTAAAACGTCATTTCGTTAATCCCTTATATCGTAATACGTTATAACGTTATACCATATAACGTAATACGCTATAACGTTATACCATATAACGTAAAACGTCATATCGTTATACCATATATCGTAATACGTTATAACGTTAAACCATATAACGTAATCCGTTATAACGTTACACCATATAACGTAAAACGTCATTTCGTTATACCATATAACGTAATACGTTATATCGTTATGCCATATATCGTAATACGTTATAACGATATACCATATAACGTAATACGTTATAACGTGATACCATATAACGTAAAACTTCATTTCGTTATACCATATATCGTAATACGTTATAGCGTCATACCATATGACGTTATACCATATAACGTAATATGTTATAACGTTATACCATATCACGTAATACGTTATAACATTATGCCATTGTTTCGGTCATTCGCGGAGAGACGCGATCGCGAGATATCACGTCAACGAGAGTTGTAAGTTCTCGTTACGATTAAACAATCGACGCCACGAACTGATCGATTCCCTTATTTCGATTATGATAATAAGGGTAGTTTAATGAAATTTCACAAAATTAACACAACTAAATTAATGTTTATTGCAACAACTTATTAACTGGAAAGATATAAATGGAACAACAAAAAGAAAATGTGACTACGTAATGCGCGATATAAGATGTGTGTTGACTGTTTGGCTTCTCGAAATGTTCTGATTTTTTCTGGAAGGCGACCGCCACTACCTTCGGATCACGCCACATTCTTTTACGCCAGATAAAATAACGGCCACGAATCGACGTTTCTGGAGGTCGCCCTGCTTAATGAACCATGCGCTTGCCACTACAATGTTTGTTTTGCCGGGCAGCCGCGACGATCCGTCTGCGACATTATAGTGCCGCGACCGACAGTTAAGAATATAATCTATGGCAAGCCGCATGGCGTAACATCCTCCCCCCGTTGAGAGGGTACCGATCAAATTAGCGAGATGTGATTGAAGTTCCCATCTTAGTTCGTCTCGGTGGCTAGTTGTTCGGGTTTCTCGAGATCGGGTTGAATTGGCAGTGGGACAAGCCTTTTGACGGCCCGATCCAAAACGCTCTTTGCCGTCTGAACTGTAGCTGTCCGGATGACACCATCGGCGCCTGGATGAACCTTGATAACTCGGCCCAGAGGCCAATGCATGGAGGGAACGTTGTCCTCTCTGAGGATGACGATTGTGCCTTTTTGGATGCCGTGTCCACCCTTGCTCCACTTATTGCGGTTGGTTAGCTCGTTCAAATACTCCTTATGCCAGCGGTTCCAAAAATGCTGTTTAAGCTGTTGGATATGCTGCCATCTGGAGAGTCGGTTCGATGGAATGTCTCTGAAATCTCGATCACGTAAGCACATTAGTGAATCGCCAATGAGAAAATGTCCGGGAGTGAGGACTAGGAGATCATTTGGATCGGTGGAGATAGGAGTTAGCGGGCGGGAATTGAGGACTGCTTCTATTTCTATGATAAGAGTATTCAATTGTTCAGAGGTGAGTAACTCGTTGCCGGCTACACGCCTGAGGTGGCGTTTAAATGACTTCACCGCTGCTTCCTATAGCCCACCGAAATGCGGCGAATGAGGGGGAATGAAGCGCCATTCGATTTGTTTGTCGGCTAAAAATGCGGTTACTTTTTCCTTGTGATCGTCCGATTGTAATAAATCGTGAAGCTCTCGTAATTCGTTGCTTGCTCCTCTGAAGTTGGTGCCGTTATCAGAATGGATGGTGGAGCAATACTCTCGTCGAGCGATAAATCTGCGAAGAGCGGCGATGAAGGCTTCGCTAGTGAGATCGTCAACGAGCTCGATGTGTACCGCTTTAATTGCTAGGCATACGAAAATGGCTACGTATACTTTTATCTGACGACGGTTACGATCTCGTTTTTCCTTGATGTGGAACGGCCCGCAGTAATCGACGCCGACGTTTGTAAATGGGCGAGATTCCGTTACTCGCGCCTCCGGCAGATTACCCATCACGTATTCTACCGGCGGTGGTTGAGCGCGGCAGCAGCGGACGCAACCTTTGATCGCCCGCCATACTTGACTTCGACCGTCAACGGGCCAGTATCTTTGTCTTACTGCGTATAACGTAGCCTGCGTTCCGGAATGCATGTGGATCTTGTGCTCGTGGTCTATGATGCGTGTTGTAACGGATGACTTAGGTAATACTATGGGATGTTTCTGGGCGAAGGTCATCGACGAATGACTGAGTCGACCCCCGACTCGCAATATTCCTTCCTTGTCTATGAACGGATTGAGTCGCGTGAGCTTACCCTTTATCGCCGCGTTCCGATCTTTTTGGAGTGTACGAATTTCCTCGGAGAAATGGATGTTTTGCAACAATTTTATCAGTTTATTGTGCGTTATGCGTAATTCAGTAACGGTTAGGGGTGCCGCTCGGTTCCTTTTCTGTTTCCAACGGAGGCAACGAGCTATGATTCGTATCAACTTGGGCCAGGATGAATGTCTTTGCAACAAACTGTAATCGGCGGGGTTTGCGGACAGACAAATCACCCCCTTCTGCTCCGGTACTTCAATTTGCGGTGTTAGCGCCCATGTCGGCCAATAGCCTTCCGACTGGTAGAGCCATGCAGGACCGTGCTGCCAGATGGTTGGGCGCAGAAACTCTTCGGGTGTTTGGCCGCGTGATATTAAGTCCGCGGGGTTGTCGTCGGTAGGAACGTGGCGCCAATCGCGGATGCTGGTTTTTGTTTGAATTTCGGAGACTCTGTTAGCGACGAATGTTTTAAGGGTGTGAGGTGATGTATTGAGCCAATGGAGGACGATAGTGGAATCGGTCCAATAGATAGTTCGAGTAATTTTGTGTGATAGGGCTTGTTGTACTGTCGACATCAGGGACGTAAGAAGGAGTGCTCCGCTCAGCTCGAGCCGAGGAATGGTCTGGCACTTGAGTGGGGCGACTTTCGATTTTGCGGTTAAAAGCTGGGTCCAAACACGGCCGTTGGTGTTAAGGGTTCGAAGATAAACACAGGCTCCGTAAGCCTTTTCGCTGGCATCGCAGAAACCATGCAGTTCAATTTCCATTGCGGACTCGATTATTGCCTTGCGTGGGAACCTGACGTTGTTTAATAAGGGTAATTGGGCATAGTACCTTTCCCACTCTGTATGTAACTCGATCGGAAGTGATTCATCCCAATCGATTTTCGACGACCATATTCGTTGAAGTAGCATCTTGGCCCGAACAATCACCGGTGCGAGCAGACCGAGCGGATCGTAAATTTTTGCAATCTCCGAGCTGATGATTCGTTTCGTGACTCGAGAGGGCGTGGGTTTGACTTCGACCGAGTAAAGAATAGAGTCGTCGGATGAATTCCAAAACACTCCCAGCGTCTTCAAGGTTTGCGAGTCGCCCAAAAAATGTTGGTGATTTGTTTCTTCTAAGGAAAGTCCGTGTAATAAGTCCTTATCGTTTGACGCCCATTTTCGTATGTTTAAGCCGGCCAGTTGAAGTAAATTGGTGAGTTCTGTTCTGAGCGTGAGGGCTTCGTCCTTCGTTTCAGCTCCGGTGAGAGCGTCGTCGACGTAGAAATCCCGCTGCAGTACCTGTGCTGCACGTGGAAATCGATGTCCTTCGTCCTCTGCCAGTTGCTTGAGGCACCGAATAGCTAGATACGGGGCTGCGGATAAACCGAACGTTACAGTGTTAAGCTCATATGTTTCTGTTTCTCCACTCGCGCTGCGCCATAATATCCTTTGATATTTCCGATCCTCTGGTCGTACGAGGAATTGCCGATACATTTTCTCGATGTCGCCGGTGAGTACGTATTGATGAGCGCGGAATCTAATTAATATATAAAATAAATCTTCCTGTAACTTGGGTCCTGTGTGAAGTGTATCGTTTAAGGAGGTTCCGGTAGTGCTTGGTGCCGATCCGTCGAAAACTACACGGAGTTTGGTGGTTTGACTCGATGCTTTGGTCACGCCATGATGGGGTAAATAGTATCCGTTGTCGTCGGAGTGGTTGTCATTGACCTTCGTCATGTGTCCCAACGCCAGGTATTCCTGTATTACCGTTCGATATTCTGATTCGAAGCGTTTGTCGTGCTGGAATCGGCGATTGAGTGAGGCGAGTCGTTTACTCGCCAGCGTTTTAGAGGATCCGAGTGACTGAAGCTGATCGTTGAAAGGTAGAGCGACGATGTATCGTCCTTCGCTGGTGCGTCGGGTGTGGGCTTGGAAGTGTTCTTCGCATCGTCGATCTGCCTCTGAGATATGTTTAATTGAGGGTCCTTCATCGATTTCCCAAAACCGCGCGAGGTCTGCTTGTAAAGTCGTCGTGGATGTGTGAAATATGTTTGTAGCGGTTTGGGAAGTTGGACTCCCCCCGATTACCCATCCGAATCGCGTCTTTTGCAGACGCAGTCCAGGCTCGTCTGGCTGCGTGAGGTTGACTTGTCCCACACACATCGACGCGAGTGTTGAACCTGAGCTTAGTAGTACATCTATCGGAGCTGGTAGATGAAATCGTGGATCGGCCAATTTGAGATTTTTTGGTATCTCAAGTGTCGAACGATCGATGGGTTCGCTGGGAATTAAGGTTGATATGGTTGGAATGATAAGGAACGTTAATGTCCGCGTGTATGTACCGTCAGTGGAAGTGATCGTGGCCGTGATGTGTCGCTTAGAGGTCGTTGTCAAGGTGTCTAGAGCTCCGATCGGGACCGAACATTTGTTTTGTCTTATCTTTAACGATTTTGCTAATTCCTCGGTAATGAAGTTCATACTGGATCCGGTGTCGAGCAACGCTCGACAACGGATTGGTTGCTGTTTATCATTCAAAATATTAATCTGCGCTGTGATGACTAGATCATTGGACAGTAATTCGGATGCTATTGGTCTGATATGTTCGGTCATCAACGGAGTCGATCGTCGGCGTCATTGGTTGTGTGTTCGTCTGTCACTGGGCGGTGGACTTGGAGACGCGGCTGTTCGTGGTGTTTCCGATCTGTGGTCTGTTGTGTGCCTTTTGCGGCGAGTGGGTGATACGTGAGGTGGCAAGGAAGGTGTTGTGGATCGGCTATTGGATGGGGAAGATTTCGGGCTGGACGTGCTGGAACGAGACCCTGAATGGCGTTTTGTCCTATGCAGCATTGTATGATGTCGTTCTCCGCATATGCGACATGATCCTGCGAAACAATGCTTCGTTGTGTGCCCTTTCCCGAGACAGTTGAGGCATAGTGATGCTCTTTTGACCTCCCGAATGCGTTCGCGAAGGGATTTGGTTTTGAAGGTGTCACATCTCCAAATGGGGTGTGGTCCTTGACAGGTGGGGCATGTTGGAGTAACCTGTGTCGCCGTAAGTGCATGCCCTCGTGATGCGCGTTGACGGACCGGAGTAGTTTGTTCCGGTGATTCTCTTGTTTGTCTGACCGTGGTGATCGGTCTAGAGCTTCGTGCTAATCTCTCTAGGAAGTTTAATAAATGAATGTACGGAGGTACCTCGTTATTGGGCAGCGTCATTTCCCATTGCTTTTGGATACTTAGTGGTATTTTCGAGAGGATGAGGCTGTTGAGCATAGCACTCGTATCGGGGTAGGACTCTCCTAATTTGTTCAATGCATATATATGTTGTTTAAATGTGTGGACTAAGCGCCTTAATTCCGTTGGAGACTCCTTGGTTATCCTTGGATAATCAATTATTGCCATGCAGTGACTGAAAGCTGTGTATCGTGGACATTCGAAACTTTCCTTGAGAACGGCTATAGCCTGACTGTAGTTTACATTACTAAGGGGTAACGCGTTTAAACAATCGGCTGCTTCTCCTTGCAGGGCGGACTGCAGGTAATGGAATTTCTGTATGTCAGTGAGACTAGGATTTTTATCGATAGTGGAGGAAAAAGTATCATAAAACGTGTTCCATTTTTCTAAGCTTCCGTCAAAGGTAGGGAGCCGAAGATCTGGTAATTTAATGGATATCGGATTTGAACTTGCGGATGATGCACAGGTTGGAGGGTTTATGGATGTCGACGGCGAAGCTGTTTGCGCGTTCCTCAGAAGATTTTGTAGCCTTGTGTCTACCGCGACGTACTGATCCCTTATTTCGAAGCCGCGCGCTTGTTCCCCCTCGTCCAATACTTCTAATTCGAGTTGAATCGCTTCGAATTGACTCGCAACTTCGGTCAGTTGTTTCTCGTAATTCTTTAATAAGGAATTTTGCTGACTCTCAGATTGCTCGTACTCGTCCAGTCGATTCGATAAATATGTGAATCGGCCGCTACAGTAGCCTCGTCTTCGACGCAGGGAGATGAGTTGGTCTTCGCTCGTCATCGTTGCCGAGGATAGGAGATAGTCGAAATAAGGAACGAGCTTACCTTACTGTCGTGCGGCGTGAGGTCGCGTGTATGTTAAGTTGTGAAATTCGTTGCGTTGATGATTGTCCAGCTGCGACGGAAGGCTGCGTGGTTGCGTTCCCTTGCCAATGGGATGTGCTTCTTCGAAGATGACGCGCCTGACGTCACTGGTTTCGCTGTAGTGGATGCTCCTGCTTCCGCTGCTGGTTTTGATAAAGTCACGTGGCACTGTGTGGTCACTGGTAAGTGCACTCTTCACTGGCACGTGATCCGGCTCGAAGGACCAAAATGTTTCGATCATTCGCGGAGAGACGCGATCGCGAGATATCACGTCAACGAGAGTTGTACGTTCTCGTTACGATTAAACAATCGACGCCACGAACTGATCGATTCCCTTATTTCGATTATGATAATAAGGGTAGTTTAATGAAATTTCACAAAATTAACACAACTAAATTAATGTTTATTGCAACAACTTATTAACTAGAAAGATATAAATGGAACAACAAAAAGAAAATGTGACTACGTAATGCGCGATATAAGATGTGTGTTGACTGTTTGGCTTCTCGAAATGTTCTGATTTTTTCTGGAAGGCGACCCCCATTACCTTCGGATCACGCCACATTCTTTTACGCCAGATAAAATAACGGCCACGAATCGACGTTTCTGGAGGTCGCCCTGCTTAATGAACCATGCGCTTGCCACTACAATATTTGTTTTGCCGGGCAGCCGCGACGATCCGTCTGCGACATTATAGTGCCGCGACCGACAGTTAAGAATATAATCTATGGCAAGCCGCATGGCGTAACAGCCATGTTACGTAATACGTTATAGCGTTATACCATATAACGTAATACGTCATAACGTTATACCATATGACGTTATACCTTATAACGTAATACGTTATAACGTTATACCATATCACGTAATACGTCATAACGTTATGCCATATATCGTAATACGTTATAACCTGATACCATATAACGTAATACGTTATAACGTTTTACCATATAACGTAATACGATATAAAGTTATACCATATAACGTAATCCGTTATAACGTTATATCATATAACGTAAAACGTCATTTCGTTATACCATATATCGTAATACGTTATAGCGTTATACCATAAAACGTAATACGATATAACGTTATACCATATAACGTAAAACGTCATATCGTTATACCATATGTCGTAATACGTTATAACGTTAAACCATATAACGTAATCCGCTATAACGTTACACCATATAACGTAAAACGTCATTTCGTTATACCATATAACGTAATACGTTATATCGTTATGCCATATATCGTAATACGTTATAACGATATACCATATAACGTAATACGTTATAACGTTATACCATATAACGTAATCCGTTATAACGTTACACCATATAACGTAAAACGTCATTTCGTTATACCATATAACGTAATACGTTATATCGTTATGCCATATATCGTAATACTTTATAACGATATACCATATAACGTAATACGTTATAACGTTATACCATATAACGTAATACGTTATAACGTTATACCATGTAACGTAAAACGTCATTTCGTTATACCATATATCGTAATACGTTATAGCGTCATACCATATGACGTTATACCATATAACGTAATACGTTATAACGTTATACCATATCACGTAATACGTTATACCGTTATGCCATATATCGTAATACGTTATAACCTTATACCATATAACGTAATACGTTATAACGTTTTACCATATAACGTAATACGTTATTACGTTATACCATGTAACGTAAAACGTCATTTCGTTATACCATATAACGTAATACGTTATACCGTTATGCCATATATCGTAATACGTTATAACGTTATACCATATCACGTGATACGTTATAACATTATGCCATGTAACGTAATACGTTATAACGTTATACCATATAACGAAATACGCTATAACGTTGTACCATATAATGTAATACGCTATAGCGTTATATCATATCACGTAAAACGTCATTTCGTTATACCATATAACGTAATACGTTATAACGTTATACCATATATCGTAATACGTTATAACGTAATGCCATATAACGTAATACGGTATAACGTTTTGCCATATAACGTAATACGTTCTAACGTTATACCATATAACATAAAACGTCATTTCGCTATACCATTTATCGTAATACGTTATAACGTCATACCATATAACGCAATAAGCTATAACGCTATACCATATAACGTAATACGTTATAACATTATACCATATAACGTAATACGTTATAAAGTAATACCATGTGACGTAATACGTTAAAACGTTATACCATATAACGTAATACGTTATAGCATTACACCATGTAACCTAATACGTTATAGCGTTATACCATATAACGTAATACGTCATAACGTTATACCATATGACGTTATACCATATAACGTTGTACGTTATAACGTTATACCATATCACGTAATACGTCATAACGTTATACCCTATGACGATATATGATATAACGTAATACGTTATACCGTTATGCCATATATCGTAATAAGTTATAACGTTATACCATATAACGTAATACGTTATAACGTTATACCATATAACGTAATACGTTATAACGTTATACCATATAACATAAAACGTCATTTCGCTATACCATTTATCGTAATACGTTATAACGTCATACCATATAACGCAATAAGCTCTAACGTTATACCATATAACGTAATACGTTATAAAGTAATACCATGTAACGTAATACGTTATAAAGTTATATGATATAACGTAATACGTTATAACGTTTTGCCATATATCGTAATACGTTATGACGTTATACCATATAACGTAAAACGTTATTTCTTTATACCATATAACGTAATACGTTATAACGTTATACCATATATCGTAATACGTTATAACGTTATACCATATAACGTTATACGTCATATAGTTATACCATATGACGTTATACCATATAACGTAGTACGTTATAACGTTATACCATATATCGTAACACGTTATAACGTTATACCATTTAACGTAATACGTTAAAAAGTTATACCATGTAACGTAATTAGTTATAACGTTATACCATATAACGTAATCCGTTATAACGTTATACCATATAACGTAAATCGTCATTTCGTTATACCATATATCGTAATACGTTATAACGTTATACCATATAACGTAATACGTTACAAAGTTATACGATATAACGTAATACGTTATAACGTTATACCATATAACGTAATATGTTATAACGTTATACCATATAACGTAATACGTTATAAAGTTATATCATATAACGTAAAACGTCATTTCTTTATACTTTTTCTTTATAATGTAATACGATATAACGTTATAGCATATAACGTAATACGTTATATCGTTATACCATATAACGTAATAGGATATAACGTTATAGCATACAACGTAATACGTTATAACGTTAAACCATATAACGTTACCGTTATAACGTTATACCATATAGCGTAACACTATATAACGTTATAGCATATAATGTAATCCGTTATAACGTTATACTATATAACATAATACTATATAACGTTATACCATATAACGTAATCCGTTATAACGTTCTACCGTGTAACGTAATACGTCATAACGTTATACCATATCACGTTATACCATATAACGTAATACGTTATAACGTTATACCATATCACGTAATACGTAATGACGTTATACCCTATGACGTTATATAATATAACGTAATACGTTATACCGTTATGCCATATATCGTAATACGTTATAACATTATACCATATATCGTAATACGTTATAACGTTATACCATATAACGTAATACGTTATAGCGTTATACCATATAACGTAAGACGTCATTTCGTTATACCATATAACGTAATACGTTATTACGTTATACCATATAACGTAAAACGTCATCTCGTTATACCATATAACGTAATACATTATATCGTTATGCCATATATCGTAATACGTTATGACGTTATACCATATAACGTAATACGCTATAACGTTATACCATATTACGTAAAACGTCATATCGTTATACCATATATCGTAATACGTTATAACGTTAAACCATATAACGTAATCCGTTATAACGTTACACCATATAACGTAAAACGTCATTTCGTTATACCATATAACGTAATACGTTATATCGTTATGCCATATATCGTAATACGTTATACCGTTATGCCATATATCGTAATACGTTATAACCTGCTACCATATAACGTAATACGTTATAACGTTTTACCATATAAAGTAATACGTTATAAAGTTATACCATATAACGTAATCCGTTATAACGTTATATCATATAACGTAAAACGTCATTTCGTTATACCATATATCGTAATACGTTATAACGTTATACCATATATCGTAATACGTTATAACGTTATACCATATAACGTAATACGTTATAGCGTTATACCATATAACGTAAAACGTCATTTCGTTATACCATATAACGTAATACGTTATTACGTTATACCATATAACGTAAAACGTCATTTCGTTATACCATATAACGTAATACATTATATCGTTATGCCATATATCGTAATACGTTATGACGTTATACCATATAACGTAATACGCTATAACGTTACACCATATCACGTAAAACGTCATATCGTTATACCATATATCGTAATACGTTATAACGTTAAACCATATAACGTAATCCGTTATAACGTTACACCATATAACGTAAAACGTCATTTCTTTATTCCATATAACGTAATACGTTATATCGTTATGCCATATATCGTAATACGTTATAACGTTATACCATATAACGTAATACGTTATAACATTATGCCATGTAACGTAATGCGTTATAACGTTATACCATATAACGTAATACGTCATAACGTTATACCATATGACGTTATACCTTATAACGTAATTCGTTATAACATTATACCATATCACGTAATACGTTATAACATTTTGCCATGTAACGTAATACGTTATAACGTTATACCATATAACGTAATACGATATAACGTTATACCATATGTCGTCATACCTTATAACGTAATACGTTATAACGTTATACCATATCACGTAATACGTCATAACGTCATACCCTATGACGTTATATAATATAACGTAATACGTTATACCGTTATGCCATATATCGTAATACGTTATAACCTTATACCATATAACGTAATACGTTATAACGTTTTACCATATAACGTAATACGTTATAAAGTTATACCATATTACGTAATCCGTTATAACGTTATATCATATAACGTAAAACGTCATTTCGTTATACCATATATCGTAATACGTTATAACGTTATACCATATAACGTAATACGTTATAACGTTATACCATATAACGTAATACGTTATAACGTTATACCATATAACGTAAAACGTCATTTCGTTATACCATATAACGTAATACGTTATTACGTTATACCATATAACGTAAAACGTCATTTCGTTATACCATATAACGTAATCCCTTATAACGTTACACAATATAGCGTAATACTATATAACGTTATACCATATAAGGTAATCCGTTAAAACGTTATACTATATAACATAATACTATATAACGTTATACCATATAACGTAATCCGTTATAACGTTCTACCATGTAACGTAATACTTCATAGCGTTATACCATATGACATTATACGTCACAACGTTATGGCATACAAAGTTATACCATGTAACGTAATACGTCATAGCGTTATACCATATGACGTTATATCATATAACGTAATACGTTATAACGTTATACCATATCACGTAATACGTTATAACATTATGCCATGTAACGTAATACGTTATAACGTTATACCATATAACGAAATACGTTATAACGTTGTACCATATAATGTAATACGCTATAGCGTTATAACATATCACGTAAAACGTCATTTCGTTATACCATATAACGTAATACGTTATAACGTTATACCATATATCGTAATACGTTATAACGTAATGCCATATAACGTAATACGGTATAACGTTTTGCCATATAACGTAATACGTTATTACGTTATACCATATAACGTAAAACGTCATTTCGTTATACCATATAACGTAATACGTTATACCGTTATGCCATATATCGTAATACGTTATAACGTTATACCATATAACGTAATACGTTATAACGTTATACCAAATAACGTAAGACGTCATTTCGTTTGACCATATAACGTAATACGTTATAACGTTAAACCATATAACGTAATCCGTTATAACGTTACACAATATAGCGTAATACTATATAACGTTATACCATATAAGGTAATCCGTTAAAACGTTATACTATATAACATAATACTATATAACGTTATACCATATAACGTAATCCGTTATAACGTTCTACCATGTAACGTAATACTTCATAGCGTTATACCATATGGCATTATACGTCACAACGTTATGGCATACAAAGTTATACCATGTAACGTAATACGTCATAACGTTATACCATATGACGTTATACCATATAACGTAATACGTTATAACGTTATACCATATCACGTAATACGTCATGACGTTATACCCTATGACGTTATATAATATAACGTAATACGTTATACCGTTATGCCATATATCGTAATACGTTATAACGTTATACCATATATCGTAATACGTTATAACGTTATACCATATAACGTAATACGTTATAGCGTTATACCATATAACGTAATCCGTTATAACGTTACACCATATAACGTAAAACGTCATTTCGTTATACCATATAACGTAATAAGTTATATCGTTATGCCATATATCGTAATACGTTATACCGTTATGCCATATATCGTAATACGTTATAACCTGATACCATATAACGTAATACGTTATAACGTTTTACCATATAACGTAATACGTTATAAAGTTATACCATATAACGTAATCCGTTATAACGTTATATCATATAACGTAAAACGTCATTTCGTTAATCCCTTATATCGTAATACGTTATAGCGTTATACCATATAACGTAATACGTCATAACGTTATACCATATGACGTTATACCATATAACGTTGTACGTTATGACGTTATACCATATCACGTAATACGTCATAACGTTATACCCTATGACGATATATGATATAACGTAATACGTTATACCGTTTTGCCATATATCGTAATAAGTTATAACGTTATACCATATAACGTAATACGTTATAACGTTATACCATATAACGTAATACGTTATAACGTTATACCATATAACATAAAACGTCATTTCGCTATACCATTTATCGTAATACGTTATAACGTCATACCATATAACGCAATAAGCTCTAACGTTATACCATATAACGTAATACGTTATAAAGTAATACCATGTAACGTAATACGTTATAAAGTTATATGATATAACGTAATACTTTATAACGTTTTGCCATATATCGTAATACGTTATGACGTTATACCATATAACGTAAAACGTTATTTCTTTATACCATATAACGTAATACGTTATAACGTTATACCATATATCGTAATACGTTATAACGTTATACCATATAACGTTATACGTCATATAGTTATACCATATGACGTTATACCATATAACGTAGTACGTTATAACGTTATACCATATCACGTAATACGTCATAACGTTATACCCTATGACGTTACATAATATAACGTAATACGTTATACCGTTATGCCATATATCGTAACACGTTATAACGTTATACCATTTAACGTAATACGTTAAAAAGTTATACCATGTAACGTAATTAGTTATAACGTTATACCATATAACGTAATCCGTTATAACGTTATACCATATAACGTAAATCGTCATTTCGTTATACCATATATCGTAATACGTTATAACGTTATACCATATAACGTAATACGTTACAAAGTTATACGATATAACGTAATACGTTATAACGTTATACCATATAACGCAATATGTTATAACGTTATACCATATAACGTAATACGTTATAAAGTTATATCATATAACGTAAAATGTCATTTCTTTATACTTTTTCTTTATAATGTAATACGATATAACGTTATAGCATATAACGTAATACGTTATATCGTTATACCATATAACGTAATAGGATATAACGTTATAGCATACAACGTAATACGTTATAACGTTAAACCATATAACGTTACCGTTATAACGTTATACCATATAGCGTAACACTATATAACGTTATAGCATATAATGTAATCCGTTATAACGTTATACTATATAACATAATACTATATAACGTTATACCATATAACGTAATCCGTTATAACGTTCTACCATGTAACGTAATACGTCATAACGTTATACCATATGACGTTATACCATATAACGTAATACGTTATAACGTTATACCATATCACGTAATACGTAATGACGTTATACCCTATGACGTTATATAATATAACGTAATACGTTATACCGTTATGCCATATATCGTAATATGTTATAACGTTATACCATATATCGTAATACGTTATAACGTTATACCATATAACGTAATACGTTATAGCGTTATACCATATAACGTAAAACGTCATTTCGTTATACCATATAACGTAATACGTTATTACGTTATACCATATAACGTAAAACGTCATTTCGTTATACCATATAACGTAATACATTATATCGTTATGCCATATATCGTAATACGTTATGACGTTATACCATATAACGTAATACGCTATAACGTTATACCATATAACGTAAAACGTCATATCGTTATACCATATATCGTAATACGTTATAACGTTAAACCATATAACGTAATCCGTTATAACGTTACGCCATATAACGTAAAACGTCATTTCGTTATACCATATAACGTAATACGTTATATCGTTATGCCATATATCGTAATACGTTATACCGTTATGCCATATATCGTAATACGTTATAACCTGATACCATATAACGTAATACGTTATAACGTTTTACCATATAACGTAATACGTTATAAAGTTATACCATATAACGTAATCCGTTATAACGTTATATCATATAACGTAAAACGTCATTTCGTTATACCATATATCGTAATACGCTATAACGTTATACCATATCACGTAAAACGTCATATCGTTATACCATATATCGTAATACGTTATAACGTTAAACCATATAACGTAATCCGTTATAACGTTACACCATATAACGTAAAACGTCATTTCTTTATTCCATATAACGTAATACGTTATATCGTTATGCCATATATCGTAATACGTTATAACGTTATACCATATAACGTAATACGTTATAACATTATGCCATGTAACGTAATGCGTTATAACGTTATACCATATAACGTAATACGTCATAACGTTATACCATATGACGTTATACCTTATAACGTAATTCGTTATATCGTTATACCATATCACGTAATACGTTATAACATTATGCCATGTAACGTAATACGTTATAACGTTATACCATATAACGTAATACGTCATAACGTTATAGCATATGTCGTTATACCTTATAACGTAATACGTTATAACGTTATACCATATCACGTAATACGTCATAACGTCATACCCTATAACGTTATATAATATAACGTAATACGTTATACCGTTATGCCATATATCGTAATACGTTATAACCTTATACCGTATAACGTAATACGTTATAACGTTTTACCATATAACGTAATACGTTATAAAGTTATACCATATAACGTAATCCGTTATAACGTTATATCATATAACGTAAAACTTCATTTCGTTATACCATATATCGTAATACGTTATAACGTTATACCATATAACGTAATACGTTATAACGTTATACCATATAACGTAATACGTTATAACGTTATACCATATAACGTAAAACGTCATTTCGCTATACCATATAACGTAATACGTTATTACGTTATACCATATAACGTAAAACGTCATTTCGTTATACCATATAACGTAATACGTTATACCGTTATGCCATATATCGTAATAAGTTATAACGTTATACCATATAACGTAATACGTTATAACGTTATACCAAATAACGTAAGACGTCATTTCGTTTGACCATATAACGTAATACGTTATACCGTTATGCCATATATCGTAATACGCTATAACGTTATACCATATCACGTAAAACGTCATATCGTTATACCATATATCGTAATACGTTATAACGTTAAACCATATAACGTAATCCGTTATAACGTTACACCATATAACGTAAAACGTCATTTCTTTATTCCATATAACGTAATACGTTATATCGTTATGCCATATAACGAAATACGTTATAACGTTGTACCATATAATGTAATACGCTATAGCGTTATAACATATCACGTAAAACGTCATTTCGTTATACCATATAACGTAATACGTTATAACGTTATACCATATATCGTAATACGTTATAACGTAATGCCATATAACGTAATACGGTATAACGTTATACCAAATAACGTAAGACGTCATTTCGTTTGACCATATAACGTAATACGTTATAACGTTAAACCATATAACGTAATAGGATATAACGTTATAGCATACAACGTAATGCGTTATAACGTTAAACCATATAACGTTACCGTTATAACGTTATACCATATAGCGTAACACTATATAACGTTATAGCATATAATGTAATCCGTTATAACGTTATACTATATAACATAATACTATATAACGTTATACCATATAACGTAATCCGTTATAACGTTCTACCATGTAACGTAATACGTCATAACGTTATACCATATGACGTTATACCATATAACGTAATACGTTATAACGTTATACCATATCACGTAATACGTAATGACGTTATACCCTATGACGTTATATAATATAACGTAATACGTTATACCGTTATGCCATATATCGTAATACGTTATAACGTTATACCATATATCGTAATACGTTATAACGTTATACCATATAACGTAATACGTTATAGCGTTATACCATATAACGTAAAACGTCATTTCGTTATACCATATAACGTAATACGTTATTACGTTATACCATATAACGTAAAACGTCATTTCGTTATACCATATAACGTAATACATTATATCGTTATGCCATATATCGTAATACGTTATGACGTTATACCATATAACGTAATACGCTATAACGTTATACCATATAACGTAAAACGTCATATCGTTATACCATATATCGTAATACGTTATAACGTTAAACCATATAACGTAATCCGTTATAACGTTACGCCATATAACGTAAAACGTCATTTCGTTATACCATATAACGTAATACGTTATATCGTTATGCCATATATCGTAATACGTTATACCGTTATGCCATATATCGTAATACGTTATAACCTGATACCATATAACGTAATACGTTATAACGTTTTACCATATAACGTAATACGTTATAAAGTTATACCATATAACGTAATCCGTTATAACGTTATATCATATAACGTAAAACGTCATTTCGTTATACCATATATCGTAATACGCTATAACGTTATACCATATCACGTAAAACGTCATATCGTTATACCATATATCGTAATACGTTATAACGTTAAACCATATAACGTAATCCGTTATAACGTTACACCATATAACGTAAAACGTCATTTCTTTATTCCATATAACGTAATACGTTATAACATTATGCCATGTAACGTAATACGTTATAACGTTATACCATATAACGAAATACGTTATAACGTTGTACCATATAATGTAATACGCTATAGCGTTATAACATATCACGTAAAACGTCATTTCGTTATACCATATAACGTAATACGTTATAACGTTATACCATATATCGTAATACGTTATAACGTAATGCCATATAACGTAATACGGTATAACGTTTTGCCATATAACGTAATACGTTATTACGTTATACCATATAACGTAAAACGTCATTTCGTTATACCATATAACGTAATACGTTATACTGTTATGCCATATATCGTAATACGTTATAACGTTATACCATATAACGTAATACGTTATAACGTTATACCAAATAACGTAAGACGTCATTTCGTTTGACCATATAACGTAATACGTTATACCGTTATGCCATATATCGTAATACGTTATAACCTGATACCATATAACGTAATACGTTATAACGTTTTACCATATAACGTAATACGTTATAAAGTTATACCATATAACGTAATCCGTTATAACGTTATATCATATAACGTAAAACGTCATTTCGTTATACCATATATCGTAATACGCTATAACGTTATACCATATCACGTAAAACGTCATATCGTTATACCATATATCGTAATACGTTATAACGTTAAACCATATAACGTAATCCGTTATAACGTTACACCATATAACGTAATACGTCATTTCTTTATTCCATATAACGTAATACGTTATATCGTTATGCCATATATCGTAATACGTTATAACGTTATACCATATAACGTAATACGTTATAACATTATGCCATGTAACGTAATGCGTTATAACGTTATACCATATAACGTAATACGTCATAACGTTATACCATATGACGTTATACCTTATAACGTAATTCGTTATATCGTTATACCATATCACGTAATACGTTATATTACATTATGCCATGTAACGTAATACGTTATAACGTTATACCATATAACGTAATACGTCATAACGTTATACCATATGTCGTTATACCTTATAACGTAATACGTTATAACGTTATACCATATCACGTAATACGTCATAACGTCATACCCTATGACGTTATATAATATAACGTAATACGTTATACCGTTATGCCATATATCGTAATACGTTATAACCTTATACCGTATAACGTAATACGTTATAACGTTTTACCATATAACGTAATACGTTATAAAGTTATACCATATAACGTAATCCGTTATAACGTTATATCATATAACGTAAAACGTCATTTCGTTATACCATATATCGTAATACGTTATAACGTTATACCATATAACGTAATACGTTATAACGTTATACCATATAACGTAATACGTTATAACGTTATACCATATAACGTAAAACGTCATTTCGCTATACCATATAACGTAATACGTTATTACGTTATACCGTATAACGTAAAACGTCATTTCGTTATACCATATAACGTAATCCGTTATAACGTTACACAATATAGCGTAATACTATATAACGTTATACCATATAAGGTGATCCGTTAAAACGTTATACTATATAACATAATACTATATAACGTTATACCATATAACGTAATCCGTTATAACGTTCTACCATGTAACGTAATACTTCATAGCGTTATACCATATGACGTTATACGTCACAACGTTATGGCATACAATGTTATACCATGTAACGTAATACGTCATAGCGTTATACCATATGACGTTATACCATATAACGTAATACGTTATAACGTTATACCATATCACGTAATACGTTATAACATTATGCCATGTAACGTAATACGTTATAACGTTATACCATATAACGAAATACGTTATAACGTTGTACCATATAATGTAATACGCTATAGCGTTATAACATATCACGTAAAACGTCATTTCGTTATACCATATAACGTAATACGTTATAACGTTATACCATATATCGTAATACGTTATAACGTAATGCCATATAACGTAATACGGTATAACGTTATACCAAATAACGTAAGACGTCATTTCGTTTGACCATATAACGTAATACGTTATAACGTTAAACCATATAACGTAATCCGTTATAACGTTACACAATATAGCGTAATACTATATAACGTTATACCATATAAGTTAATCCGTTAAAACGTTATACTATATAACATAATACTATATAACGTTATACCATATAACTTAATCCGTTATAACGTTCTACCATGTAACGTAATACGTCATAACGTTATACCATATGACGTTATACCATATAACGTAATACGTTATAACGTTATACCATATCACGTAACACGTCATGACGTTATACCCTATGACGTTATATAATATAACGTAATACGTTATACCGTTATGCCATATATCGTAATACGTTATAACGTTATACCATATATCGTAATACGTTATAACGTTATACCATATAACGTAATACGTTATAGCGTTATACCATATAACGTAATCCGTTATAACGTTACACCATATAACGTAAAACGTCATTTCGTTATACCATATAACGTAATAAGTTATATCGTTATGCCATATATCGTAATACGTTATACCGTTATGCCATATATCGTAATACGTTATAACCTGATACCATATAACGTAATACGTTATAACGTTTTACCATATAACGTAATACGTTATAAAGTTATACCATATAACGTAATCCGTTATAACGTTATATCATATAACGTAAAACGTCATTTCGTTAATCCCTTATATCGTAATACGTTATAACGTTATACCATATAACGTAATACGCTATAACGTTATACCATATAACGTAAAACGTCATATCGTTATACCATATATCGTAATACGTTATAACGTTAAACCATATAACGTAATCCGTTATAACGTTACACCATATAACGTAAAACGTCATTTCGTTATACCATATAACGTAATACGTTATATCGTTATGCCATATATCGTAATACGTTATAACGATATACCATATAACGTAATACGTTATAACGTGATACCATATAACGTAAAACGTCATTTCGTTATACCATATATCGTAATACGTTATAGCGTCATACCATATGACGTTATACCATATAACGTAATACGTTATAACATTATGCCATGTAACGTAATACGTTATAACGTTGTACCATATAACGAAATACGTTATAACGTTGTACCATATAATGTAATACGCTATAGCGTTATAACATATCACGTAAAACGTCATTTCGTTATACCATATAACGTAATACGTTATAACGTTATACCATATATCGTAATACGTTATAACGTAATGCCATATAACGTAATACGGTATAACGTTATACCAAATAACGTAAGACGTCATTTCGTTTGACCATATAACGTAATACGTTATAACGTTAAACCATATAACGTAATCCGTTATAACGTTACACAATATAGCGTAATACTATATAACGTTATACCATATAAGGTAATCCGTTAAAACGTTATACTATATAACATAATACTATATAACGTTATACCATATAACTTAATCCGTTATAACGTTCTACCATGTAACGTAATACGTCATAACGTTATACCATATGACGTTATACCATATAACGTAATACGTTATAGCGTTATACCATATAACGTAATCCGTTATAACGTTACACCATATAACGTAAAACGTCATTTCGTTATACCATATAACGTAATAAGTTATATCGTTATGCCATATATCGTAATACGTTATACCGTTATGCCATATATCGTAATACGTTATAACCTGATACCATATAACGTAATACGTTATAACGTTTTACCATATAACGTAATACGTTATAAAGTTATACCATATAACGTAATCCGTTTTAACGTTATATCATATAACGTAAAACGTCATTTCGTTAATCCCTTATATCGTAATACGTTATAACGTTATACCATATAACGTAATACGCTATAACGTTATACCATATAACGTAAAACGTCATATCGTTATACCATATATCGTAATACGTTATAACGTTAAACCATATAACGTAATCCGTTATAACGTTACACCATATAACGTAAAACGTCATTTCGTTATACCATATAACGTAATACGTTATATCGTTATGCCATATATCGTAATACGTTATAACGATATACCATATAACGTAATACGTTATAACGTGATACCATATAACGTAAAACGTCATTTCGTTATACCATATATCGTAATACGTTATAGCGTCATACCATATGACGTTATACCATATAACGTAATACGTTATAACGTTATACCATATCACGTAATACGTTATAACATTATGCCATGTTACGTAATACGTTATAGCGTTATACCATATAACGTAATACGTCATAACGTTATACCATATGACGTTATACCTTATAACGTAATACGTTATAACGTTATACCATATCACGTAATACGTCATAACGTTATGCCATATATCGTAATACGTTATAACCTGATACCATATAACGTAATACGTTATAACGTTTTACCATATAACGTAATACGTTATAAAGTTATACCATATAACGTAATCCGTTATAACGTTATATCATATAACGTAAAACGTCATTTCGTTATACCATATATCGTAATACGTTATAGCGTTATACCATAAAACGTAATACGATATAACGTTATACCATATAACGTAAAACGTCATATCGTTATACCATATATCGTAATACGTTATAACGTTAAACCATATAACGTAATCCGCCTTAACGTTACACCATATAACGTAAAACGTCATTTCGTTATACCATATAACGTAATACGTTATATCGTTATGCCATATATCGTAATACGTTATACCGTTATGCCATATATCGTAATACGTTATAACGATATAGCATATAACGTAATACGTTATAACGTTATACCATATAACGTAATCCGTTATAACGTTACACCATATAACGTAAAACGTCATTTCGTTATACCATATAACGTAATACGTTATATCGTTATGCCATATATCGTAATACGTTATACCGTTATGCCATATATCGTAATACGTTATAACCTGATACCATATAACGTAATACGTTATAACGTTTTACCATATAACGTAATACGTTATAAAGTTATACCATATAACGTAATCCGTTATAACGTTATACCATATGACGTTATACCTTATAACGTAATTCGTTATAACGTTATACCATATCACGTAATACGTTATAACATTATGCCATGTAACGTAATACGTTATAACGTTATACCATATAACGTAATACGTCATAACGTTATACCATATGTCGATATACCTTATAACGTAATACGTCATAACGTCATACCCTATGACGTTATATAATATAACGTAATACGTTATACCGTTATGCCATATAACGTAATACGTTATAATCTTATAACACATAACGTAATACGTTATAACGTTTTACCATATAACGTAATACGTTATAAAGTTATACCATATAACGTAATCCGTTATAACGTTATATCATATAACGTAAAACGTCATTTCGTTATACCATATATCGTAATACGTTATAACGTTATACCATATAACGTAATACGTTAAAAAGTTATACGATATAACGTAATACGTTATAACGTTATACCATATAACGTAATATGTTATAACGTTATACCATATAACGTAATACGTTATTACGTTATACCATATAACGTAAAACGTCACTTCGTTATACCATATAACGTAATCCGTTATAACGTTACACAATATAGCGTAATACTATATAACGTTATACCATATAAGGTAATCCGTTAAAACGTTATACTATATAACATAATACTATATAACCTTATACCATATAACGTAATCCGTTATAACGTTCTACCATGTAACGTAATACTTCATAGCGTTATACCATATGACGTTATACCATATAACGTAATACGTTATAACGTTATACCATATCACGTAATACGTTATAACATTATGCCATGTAACGTAATACGTTATAACGTTATACCATATAACGAAATACGTTATAACGTTGTACCATATAATGTAATACGCTATAGCGTTATAACATATCACGTAAAACGTCATTTCGTTATACCATATAACGTAATACGTTATAACGTTATACCATATATCGTAATACGTTATAACGTAATGCCATATAACGTAATACGGTATAACGTTTTGCCATATAACGTAATACGTTATTACGTTATACCATATAACGTAAAACGTCATTTCGTTATACCATATAACGTAAAACGTCATTTCGTTATACCATATAACGTAATACGTTATATCGTTATGCCATATATCGTAATACGTTATAACGATATACCATATAACGTAATACGTTATAACGTGATACCATATAACGTAAGACGTCAGTTCGTTTGACCATATAACGTAATACGTTATAACGTTAAACCATATAACGTAATACGTTATAACGTTACACAATATAGCGTAATACTATATAACGTTATACCATATAAGGTAATCCGTTAAAACGTTATACTATATAACATAATACTATATAACGTTATACCATATAACTTAATCCGTTATAACGTTCTACCATGTAACGTAATACGTCATAACGTTATACCATATGACGTTATACCATATAACGTAATACGTTATAACGTTATACCATGTCACGTAATACGTCATGACGTTATACCCTATGACGTTATATAATATAACGTAATACGTTATACCGTTATGCCATATATCGTAATACGTTATAACGTTATACCATATATCGTAATACGTTACAACGTTATACCATATAACGTAATACGTTATAGCGTTATACCATATAACGTAATCCGTTATAACGTTACACCATATAACGTAAAACGTCATTTCGTTATACCATATAACGTAATAAGTTATATCGTTATGCCATATATCGTAATACGTTATACCGTTATACCATATATCGTAATACGTTATAACCTGATACCATATAACGTAATACGTTATAACGTTTTACCATATAACGTAATACGTTATAAAGTTATACCATATAACGTAATCCGTTATAACGTTATATCATATAACGTAAAACGTCATTTCGTTAATCCCTTATATCGTAATACGTTATAACGTTATACCATATAACGTAATACGCTATAACGTTATACCATATAACGTAAAACGTCATATCGTTATACCATATATCGTAATACGTCATAACGTTAAACCATATAACGTAATCCGTTATAACGTTACACCATATAACGTAAAACGTCATTTCGTTATACCATATAACGTAATACGTTATATCGTTATGCCATATATCGTAATACGTTATAACGATATACCATATAACGTAATACGTTATAACGTGATACCATATAACGTAAAACGTCATTTCGTTATACCATATATCGTAATACGTTATAGCGTCATACCATATGACGTTATACCATATAACGTAATACGTTATAACGTTATACCATATCACGTAATACGTTATAACATTATGCCATGTAACGTAATACGTTATAACGTTATACCATATAACGTAATACGTCATAACGTTATACCATATGACGTTATACCTTATAACGTAATACGTTATAACGTTATACCATATCACGTAATACGTCATAACGTTATACCCTATGACGTTATATAATATAACGTAATACGTTATACCGTTATGCCATATATCGTAATACGTTATAACCTTATACCATATAACGTAATACGTTATAACGTTTTACCATATAACGTAATACGTTATAAAGTTATACCATATAACGTAACCCGTTATAACGTTATATCATATAACGTAAAACGTCATTGCGTTATACCATACATCGTAATACGTTATACCGTTATGCCATATATCGTAATACGTTATAACCTGATACCATATAACGTAATACGTTATAACGTTTTACCATATAACGTAATACGTTATAAAGTTATACCATATAACGTAATCCGTTATAACGTTATATCATATAACGTAAAACGTCATTTCGTTATACCATATATCGTAATACGTTATAATGTTATACCATATAACGTAATACGCTATAACGTTATACCATATAACGTAAAACGTCATATCGTTATACCATATATCGTAATACGTTATAACGTTAAACCATATAACGTAATCCGTTATAACGTTACACCATATAACGTAAAACGTCATTTCGACATACCATATGACGTTATACCATATAACGTAATACGTTATAACGTTATACCATATCACGTAATACGTCATGACGTTATACCCTATGACGTTATATAATATAACGTAATACGTTATACCGTTATGCCATATATCGTAATACGTTACAACGTTATACCATATAACGTAATACGTTATAACGTTATATCATATAACGTAAAACGTCATTTCGTTATACCATATATCGTAATACGTTATAACGTTATACCATATAACGTAATACGTTATAACGTTATACCATATAACGTAATACGTTATAACGTTATACCAAATAACGTAAGACGTCATTTCGTTTGACCATATAACGTAATACGTTATAACGTTAAACCATATAACGTAATCCGTTATAACGTTACACAATATAGCGTAATACTATATAACGTTATACCATATAAGGTAATCCGTTCAAACGTTTTACTATATAACATAATACTATATAACGTTATACCATATAACGTAATCCGTTATAACGTTCTACCATGTAACGTAATACTTCATAGCGTTATACCATATGACGTTATACGTCACAACGTTATGGCATACAAAGTTATACCATGTAACGTAATACGTCATAGCGTTATACCATATGACGTTATACCATATAACGTAATACGTTATAACGTTATACCATATCACGTAATACGTTATAACATTATGCCATGTAACGTAATACGTTATAACGTTATACCATATAACGAAATACGTTATAACGTTGTACCATATAATGTAATACGCTATAGCGTTATAACATATCACGTAAAACGTCATTTCGTTATACCATATAACGTAATACGTTATACCGTTATGCCATATATCGTAATACGTTATAACGTTATACCATATAACGTAATACGTTATAACGTTATACCAAATAACGTAAGACGTCATTTCGTTTGACCATATAACGTAATACGTTATAACGTTAAACCATATAACGTAATCCGTTATAACGTTACACAATATAGCTTAATACTATATAACGTTATACCATATAAGGTAATCCGATAAAACGTTATACTATATAACATAATACTATATAACGTTATACCATATAACTTAATCCGTTATAACGTTCTACCATGTAACGTAATACGTCATAAAGTTATACCATATGACGTTATACCATATAACGTAATACGTTATAACGTTATACCATATCACGTAATACGTCATGACGTTGTACCCTATGACGTTATATAATATAACGTAATACGTTATACCGTTATGCCATATATCGTAATACGTTATAACGTTATACCATATATCGTAATACGTTATAACGTTATACCATATAACGTAATACGTTATAGCGTTATACCATATAACGTAATCCGTTATAACGTTACACCATATAACGTAAAACGTCATTTCGTTATGCCATATAACGTAATACGTTATATCGTTATGCCATATATCGTAATACGTTATACCGTTATGCCATATATCGTAATACGTTATAACCTGATACCATATAACGTAATACGTTATAACGTTTTACCATATAACGTAATACGTTATAAAGTTATACCATATAACGTAATCCGTTATAACGTTATATCATATAACGTAAAACGTCATTTCGTTATACCATATATCGTAATACGTTATAACGTTATACCATATAACGTAATACGCTATAACGTTATACCATATAACGTAAAACGTCATATCGTTATACCATATATAGTAATACGTTATAACGTTAAACAATATAACGTAATCCGTTATAACGTTACACCATATAACGTAAAACGTCATTTCGTTATACCATATAACGTAATACGTTATATCGTTATGCCATATATCGTAATACGTTATAACGATATACCATATAACGTAATACGTTATAACGTTATACCATATAACGTAAAACGTCATTTCGTTATACCATATATCGTAATACGTTATAGCGTCATACCATATGACGTTATACCATATAACGTAATACGTTATAACGTTATACCATATCACGTAATACGTTATAACATTATGCCATGTAACGTAATACGTTATAACGTTATACCATATAACGTAATACGTCATAACGTTATACCATATGACGTTATACCTTATAACGTAATACGTTATAACGTTATACCATATCACGTAATACGTCATAACGTTATACCCTATGACGTTATATAATATAACGTAATACGTTATACCGTTATGCCATATATCGTAATACGTTATAACCTTATACCATATAACGTAATACGTTATAACGTTTTACCATATAACGTAATACGTTATAAAGTTATACCATATAACTTAATCCGTTATAACGTTCTACCATGTAACGTAAAACGTCATAAAGTTATACCATACGACGTTATACCATATAACGTAATACGTTATAACGTTATACCATATCACGTAATACGTCATGACGTTGTACCCTATGACGTTATATAATATAACGTAATACGTTATACCGTTATGCCATATATCGTAATACGTTATAACGTTATACCATATATCGTAATACGTTATAACGTTATACCATATAACGTAATACGTTATAGCGTTATACCATATAACGTAATCCGTTATAACGTTACACCATATAACGTAAAACGTCATTTCGTTATGCCATATAACGTAATACGTTATATCGTTATGCCATATATCGCAATACGTTATACCGTTATGCCATATATCGTAATACGTTATAACCTGATACCATATAACGTAATACGTTATAACGTTTTACCATATAACGTAATACGTTATAAAGTTATACCATATAACGTAATCCGTTATAACGTTATATCATATAACGTAAAACGTCATTTCGTTATACCATATATCGTAATACGTTATAACGTTATACCATATAACGTAATACGCTATAACGTTATACCATATAACGTAAAACGTCATATCGTTATACCATATATCGTAATACGTTATAACGTTAAACCATATAACGTAATCCGTTATAACGTTACACCATATAACGTAAAACGTCATTTCGTTATACCATATAACGTAATACGTTATATCGTTATGCCATATATCGTAATACGTTATAACGATATACCATATAACGTAATACGTTATAACGTTATACCATATAACGTAAAACGTCATTTCGTTATACCATATATCGTAATACGTTATAGCGTCATACCATATGACGTTATACCATATAACGTAATACGTTATAACGTTATACCATATCACGTAATACGTTATAACATTATGCCATGTAACGTAATACGTTATAACGTTATACCATATAACGTAATACGTCATAACGTTATACCATATGACGTTATACCTTATAACGTAATACGTTATAACGTTATACCATATCACGTAATACGTCATAACGTTATACCCTATGACGTTATATAATATAACGTAATACGTTATACCGTTATGCCATATATCGTAATACGTTATAACCTTATACCATATAACGTAATACGTTATAACGTTTTACCATATAACGTAATACGTTATAAAGTTATACCATATAACGTAATCCGTTATAACGTTATATCATATAACGTAAAACGTCATTTCGTTATACCATATATCGTAATACGTTATACCGTTATGCCATATATCGTAATACGTTATAACCTGATACCATATAACGTAATACGTTATAACGTTTTACCATATAACGTAATACGTTATAAAGTTATACCATATAACGTAATCCGTTATAACGTTATATCATATAACGTAAAACGTCATTTCGTTATACCATATATCGTAATACGTTATAACGTTATACCATATAACGTAATACGCTATAACGTTATACCATATAACGTAAAACGTCATATCGTTATACCATATATCGTAATACTTTATAACGTTAAACCATATAACGTAATCCGTTATAACGTTACACCATATAACGTAAAACGTCATTTCGACATACCATATGACGTTATACCATATAACGTAATACGTTATAACGTTATACCATATCACGTAATACGTCATGACGTTATACCCTATGACGTTATATAATATAACGTAATACGTTATACCGTTATGCCATATATCGTAATACGTTACAACGTTATACCATATATCGTAATACGTTATAACGTTATACCATATAACGTAATACGTTATAGCGTCATACCATATAACGTAAAACGTCATTTCGTTATACCATATAACGTAATACGTTATTACGTTATACCATATAACGTAAAACGTCATTTCGTTATACCATATAACGTAATACATTATATCGTTATGCCATATATCGTAATACGTTATGACGTTATACCATATAACGTAATACGCTGTAACGTTATACCATATAACGTAAAACGTCATATCGTTATACCATATATCGTAATACGTTATAACGTTAAACCATATAACGTAATCCGTTATAACGTTACACCATATAACGTAAAACGTCATTTCGTTATACCATATAACGTAATACGTTATATCGTTATGCCATATATCGTAATACGTTATAACGTTATACCATATAACGTAATACGTTATAACGTTATACCATATCACGTAATACGTCATGACGTTATACCCTATGACGTTATATAATATAACGTAATACGTTATACCGTTATGCCATATATCGTAATACGTTATAACGTTATACCATATATCGTAATACGTTATAACGTTATACCATATAACGTAATACGTTATAGCGTTATACCATATAACGTAAAACGTCATTTCGTTATACCATATAACGTAATACGTTATTACGTTATACCATATAACGTAAAACGTCATTTCGTTATACCATGTAACGTAATACATTATAACGTTATACCATATAACGTAATACGTCATAACGTTATACCATATGACATTATACCTCATAACGTAATCCGTTATAACGTTTCACCATATAACGTAAAACGTCATTTCGTTATACCATATAACGTAATACATTATATCGTTATGCCATATATCGTAATACGTTATGACGTTATACCATATAACGTAATACGTTATAACGTTATACCAAATAACGTAAGACGTCAGTTCGTTTGACCATATAACGTAATACGTTATAACGTTAAACCATATAACGTAATCCGTTATAACGTTACACAATATAGCGTAATACTATATAACGTTATACCATATAAGGTAATCCGTTAAAACGTTATACTATATAACATAATACTATATAACGTTATACCATATAACTTAATCCGTTATAACGTTCTACCATGTAACGTAATACGTCATAACGTTATACCATATGACGTTATACCATATAACGTAATACGTTATAACGTTATACCATATCACGTAATAGGTCATGACGTTGTACCCTATGACGTTATATAATATAACGTAATACGTTATACCGTTATGCCATATATCGTAATACGTTATAACGTTATACCATATATCGTAATACGTTACAACGTTATACCATATAACGTAATACGTTATAGCGTTATACCATATAACGTAATCCGTTATAACGTTACACCATATAACGTAAAACGTCATTTCGTTATACCATATAACGTAATAAGTTATATCGTTATGCCATATATCGTAATACGTTAGACCGTTATACCATATATCGTAATACGTTATAACCTGATACCATATAACGTAATACGTTATAACGTTTTACCATATAACGTAATACGTTATAAAGTTATACCATATAACGTAATCCGTTATAACGTTATATCATGTAACGTAAAACGTCATTTCGTTAATCCCTTATATCGTAATACGTTATAACGTTATACCATATAACGTAATGCGCTATAACGTTATACCATATAACGTAAAACGTCATATCGTTATACCATATATCGTAATACGTTATAACGTTAAACCATATAACGTAATCCGTTATAACGTTACACCATATAACGTAAAACGTCATTTCGTTATACCATATAACGTAATACGTTATATCGTTATGCCATATATCGTAATACGTTATAACGATATACCATATAACGTAATACGTTATAACGTGATACCATATAACGTAAAACGTCATTTCGTTATACCATATATCGTAATACGTTATAGCGTCATACCATATGACGTTATACCATATAACGTAATACGTTATAACGTTATACCATATCACGTAATACGTTATAACATTATGCCATGTAACGTAATACGTTATAAAGTTATACCATATAACGTAATCCGTTATAACGTTATATCATATAACGTAAAACGTCATTTCGTTATACCATATATCGTAATACGTTATAACGTTATACCATATAACGTAATACGCTATAACGTTATACCATATAACGTAAAACGTCATATCGTTATACCATATATCGTAATACGTTATAACGTTAAACCATATAACGTAATCCGTTATAACGTTACACCATATAACGTAAAACGTCATTTCGACATACCATATGACGTTATACCATATAACGTAATACGTTATAACGTTATACCATATCACGTAATACGTCATGACGTTATACCCTATGACGTTATATAATATAACGTAATACGTTATACCGTTATGCCATATATCGTAATACGTTACGACGTTATACCATATATCGTAATACGTTATAACGTTATACCATATAACGTAATACGTTATAACGTTATATCATATAACGTAAAACGTCATTTCGTTATACCATATATCGTAATACGTTATAACGTTATACCATATATCGTAATATGTTATAACGTTATACCATATAACGTAATACGTTATAACGTTATACCATATAACGTAAAACGTCATTTCATTATACCATATATCGTAATACGTTATAGCGTCATACCATATGACGTTATACCATATAACGTAATACGTTATAACGTTATACCATATCACGTAATACGTTATAACATTATGCCATGTAACGTAATACATTATAACGTTATACCATATAACGTAATACGTCATAACGTTATACCATTTGACATTATACCTCATAACGTAATCCGTTATAACGTTTCACCATATAACGTAAAACGTCATTTCGTTATACCATATAACGTAATACGTTATATCGTTATGCCATATATCGTAATACGTTATAACGTTATACCATATAACGTAATACGTTATAACGTTATACCATATAACGTAAAACGTCATTTCGACATACCATATGACGTTATACCATATAACGTAATACGTTATAACGTTATACCATATCACGTAATACGTCATGACGTTATACCCTATGACGTTATATAATATAACGTAATACGTTATACCGTTATGCCATATATCGTAATACGTTATAACGTTATACCATATATCGTAATACGTTATAACGTTATACCATATAACGTAATACGTTATAGCGTTATACCATATAACGTAAAACGTCATTTCGTTATACCATATAACGTAATACGTTATTACGTTATACCATATAACGTAAAACGTCATTTCGTTATACCATGTAACGTAATACATTATAACGTTATACCATATAACGTAATACGTCATAACGTTAAACCATATGACATTATACCTCATAACGTAATCCGTTATAACGTTTCACCATATAACGTAAAACGTCATTTCGTTATACCATATAACGTAATACATTATATCGTTATGCCATATATCGTAATACGTTATGACGTTATACCATATAACGTAATACGTTATAACGTTATACCAAATAACGTAAGACGTCAGTTCGTTTGACCATATAACGTTATACGTTATAACGTTAAACCATATAACGTAATCCGTTATAACGTTACACAATATAGCGTAATACTATATAACGTTATACCATATAAGGTAATCCGTTAAAACGTTATACTATATAACATAATACTATATAACGTTATACCATATAACTTAATCCGTTATAACGTTCTACCATGTAACGTAATACGTCATAACGTTATACCATATGACGTTATACCATATAACGTAATACGTTATAACGTTATACCATATCACGTAATAGGTCATGACGTTGTACCCTATGACGTTATATAATATAACGTAATACGTTATACCGTTATGCCATATATCGTAATACGTTATAACGTTATACCATATATCGTAATACGTTACAACGTTATACCATATAACGTAATACGTTATAGCGTTATACCATATAACGTAATCCGTTATAACGTTACACCATATAACGTAAAACGTCATTTCGTTATACCATATAACGTAATAAGTTATATCGTTATGCCATATATCGTAATACGTTATACCGTTATACCATATATCGTAATACGTTATAACCTGATACCATATAACGTAATACGTTATAACGTTTTACCATATAACGTAATACGTTATAAAGTTATACCATATAACGTAATCCGTTATAACGTTATATCATGTAACGTAAAACGTCATTTCGTTAATCCCTTATATCGTAATACGTTATAACGTTATACCATATAACGTAATACGCTATAACGTTATACCATATAACGTAAAACGTCATATCGTTATACCATATATCGTAATACGTTATAACGTTAAACCATATAACGTAATCCGTTATAACGTTACACCATATAACGTAAAACGTCATTTCGTTATACCATATAACGTAATACGTTATATCGTTATGCCATATATCGTAATACGTTATAACGATATACCATATAACGTAATACGTTATAACGTGATACCATATAACGTAAAACGTCATTTCGTTATACCATATATCGTAATACGTTATAGCGTCATACCATATGACGTTATACCATATAACGTAATACGTTATAACGTTATACCATATCACGTAATACGTTATAACATTATGCCATGTAACGTAATACGTTATAAAGTTATACCATATAACGTAATCCGTTATAACGTTATATCATATAACGTAAAACGTCATTTCGTTATACCATATATCGTAATACGTTATAACGTTATACCATATAACGTAATACGCTATAACGTTATACCATATAACGTAAAACGTCATATCGTTATACCATATATCGTAATACGTTATAACGTTAAACCATATAACGTAATCCGTTATAACGTTACACCATATAACGTAAAACGTCATTTCGACATACCATATGACGTTATACCATATAACGTAATACGTTATAACGTTATACCATATCACGTAATACGTCATGACGTTATACCCTATGACGTTATATAATATAACGTAATACGTTATACCGTTATGCCATATATCGTAATACGTTACGACGTTATACCATATATCGTAATACGTTATAACGTTATACCATATAACGTAATACGTTATAACGTTATATCATATAACGTAAAACGTCATTTCGTTATACCATATATCGTAATACGTTATAACGTTATACCATATAACGTAATACGTTATAACGTTATACCATATAACGTAATACGTT
Organism: Bombus huntii; assembly: GCF_024542735.1. Taxonomy (NCBI): domain Eukaryota; kingdom Metazoa; phylum Arthropoda; class Insecta; order Hymenoptera; family Apidae; genus Bombus; species Bombus huntii. Next base: position 2,101,977 of record NC_066240.1, on the reverse strand, counting down.
ATAACGTTATACCAAATAACGTAAGACGTCATTTCGTTTGACCATATAACGTAATACGTTATAACGTTAAACCATATAACGTAATCCGTTATAACGTTACACAATATAGCGTAATACTATATAACGTTATACCATATAAGGTAATCCGTTCAAACGTTTTACTATATAACATAATACTATATAACGTTATACCATATAACGTAATCCGTTATAACGTTCTACCATGTAACGCAATACTTCATAGCGTTATACCATATGACGTTATACGTCACAACGTTATGGCATACAAAGTTATACCATGTAACGTAATACGTCATAGCGTTATACCATATGACGTTATACCATATAACGTAATACGTTATAACGTTATACCATATCACGTAATACGTTATAACATTATGCCATGTAACGTAATACGTTATAACGTTATACCATATAACGAAATACGTTATAACGTTGTACCATATAATGTAATACGCTATAGCGTTATAACATATCACGTAAAACGTCATTTCGTTATACCATATAACGTAATACGTTATAACGTTATACCATATATCGTAGTACGTTATAACGTAATGCCATATAACGTAATACGGTATAACGTTTTGCCATATAACGTAATACGTTATTACGTTATACCATATAACGTAAAACGTCATTTCGTTATACCATATAACGTAATACGTTATACCGTTATGCCATATATCGTAATACGTTATAACGTTATACCATATAACGTAATACGTTATAACGTTATACCAAATAACGTAAGACGTCATTTCGTTTGACCATATAACGTAATACGTTATAACGTTAAACCATATAACGTAATCCGTTATAACGTTACACAATATAGCTTAATACTATATAACGTTATACCATATAAGGTAATCCGATAAAACGTTATACTATATAACATAATACTATATAACATAATACTATATAACGTTATACCATATAACTTAATCCGTTATAACGTTCTACCATGTAACGTAATACGTCATAAAGTTATACCATATGACGTTATACCATATAACGTAATACGTTATAACGTTATACCATATCACGTAATACGTCATGACGTTGTACCCTATGACGTTATATAATATAACGTAATACGTTATACCGTTATGCCATATATCGTAATACGTTATAACGTTATACCATATATCGTAATACGTTATAACGTTATACCATATAACGTAATACGTTATAGCGTTATACCATATAACGTAATCCGTTATAACGTTACACCATATAACGTAAAACGTCATTTCGTTATGCCATATAACGTAATACGTTATATCGTTATGCCATATATCGTAATACGTTATACCGTTATGCCATATATCGTAATACGTTATAACCTGATACCATATAACGTAATACGTTATAACGTTTTACCATATAACGTAATACGTTATAAAGTTATACCATATAACGTAATCCGTTATAACGTTATATCATATAACGTAAAACGTCATTTCGTTATACCATATATCGTAATACGTTATAACGTTATACCATATAACGTAATACGCTATAACGTTATACCATATAACGTAAAACGTCATATCGTTATACCATATATCGTAATACGTTATAACGTTAAACCATATAACGTAATCCGTTATAACGTTACACCATATAACGTAAAACGTCATTTCGTTATACCATATAACGTAATACGTTATATCGTTATGCCATATATCGTAATACGTTATAACGATATACCATATAACGTAATACGTTATAACGTTATACCATATAACGTAAAACGTCATTTCGTTATACCATATATCGTAATACGTTATAGCGTCATACCATATGACGTTATACCATATAACGTAATACGTTATAACGTTATACCATATCACGTAATAGGTTATAACATTATGCCATGTAACGTAATACGTTATAACGTTATACCATATAACGTAATACGTCATAACGTTATACCATATGACGTTATACCTTATAACGTAATACGTTATAACGTTATACCATATCACGTAATACGTCATAACGTTATACCCTATGACGTTATATAATATAACGTAATACGTTATACCGTTATGCCATATATCGTAATACGTTATAACCTTATACCATATAACGTAATACGTTATAACGTTTTACCATATAACGTAATACGTTATAAAGTTATACCATATAACGTAATCCGTTATAACGTTATATCATATAACGTAAAACGTCATTTCGTTATACCATATATCGTAATACGTTATACCGTTATGCCATATATCGTAATACGTTATAACCTGATACCATATAACGTAATACGTTATAACGTTTTACCATATAACGTAATACGTTATAAAGTTATACCATATAACGTAATACGCTATAACGTTATACCATATAACGTAAAACGTCATATCGTTATACCATATATCGTAATACGTTATAACGTTAAACCATATAACGTAATCCGTTATAACGTTACACCATATAACGTAAAACGTCATTTCGACATACCATATGACGTTATACCATATAACGTAATACGTTATAACGTTATACCATATCACGTAATACGTCATGACGTTATACCCTATGACGTTATATAATATAACGTAATACGTTATACCGTTATGCCATATATCATAATACGTTACAACGTTATACCATATATCGTAATACGTTATAACGTTATACCATATAACGTAATACGTTATAGCGTCATACCATATAACGTAAAACGTCATTTCGTTATACCATATAACGTAATACGTTATTACGTTATACCATATAACGTAAAACGTCATTTCGTTATACCATATAACGTAATACATTATATCGTTATGCCATATATCGTAATACGTTATGACGTTATACCATATAACGTAATACGCTGTAACGTTATACCATATAACGTAAAACGTCATATCGTTATACCATATATCGTTATACGTTATAACGTTAAACCATATAACGTAATCCGTTATAACGTTACACCATATAACGTAAAACGTCATTTCGTTATACCATATAACGTAATACGTTATATCGTTATGCCATATATCGTAATACGTTATAACGTTATACCATATAACGTAATACGTTATAACGTTATACCATATAACGTAAAACGTCATTTCGACATACCATATGACGTTATACCATATAACGTAATACGTTATAACGTTATACCATATCACGTAATACGTCATGACGTTATACCCTATGACGTTATATAATATAACGTAATACGTTATACCGTTATGCCATATATCGTAATACGTTATAACGTTATACCATATATCGTAATACGTTATAACGTTATACCATATAGCGTAATACGTTATAGCGTTATACCATATAACGTAAAACGTCATTTCGTTATACCATATAACGTAATACGTTATAACGTTAAACCATATAACGTAATCCGTTATAACGTTACACAATATAGCTTAATACTATATAACGTTATACCATATAAGGTAATCCGATAAAACGTTATACTATATAACATAATACTATATAACATAATACTATATAACGTTATACCATATAACTTAATCCGTTATAACGTTCTACCATGTAACGTAATACGTCATAAAGTTATACCATATGACGTTATACCATATAACGTAATACGTTATAACGTTATACCATATAACGAAATACGTTATAACGTTGTACCATATAATGTAATACGCTATAGCGTTATAACATATCACGTAAAACGTCATTTCGTTATACCATATAACGTAATACGTTATAACGTTATACCATATATCGTAGTACGTTATAACGTAATGCCATATAACGTAATACGGTATAACGTTTTGCCATATAACGTAATACGTTATTACGTTATACCATATAACGTAAAACGTCATTTCGTTATACCATATAACGTAATACGTTATACCGTTATGCCATATATCGTAATACGTTATAACGTTATACCATATAACGTAATACGTTATAACGTTATACCAAATAACGTAAGACGTCATTTCGTTTGACCATATAACGTAATACGTTATAACGTTAAACCATATAACGTAATCCGTTATAACGTTACACAATATAGCTTAATACTATATAACGTTATACCATATAAGGTAATCCGATAAAACGTTATACTATATAACATAATACTATATAACATAATACTATATAACGTTATACCATATAACTTAATCCGTTATAACGTTCTACCATGTAACGTAATACGTCATAAAGTTATACCATATGACGTTATACCATATAACGTAATACGTTATAACGTTATACCATATCACGTAATACGTCATGACGTTGTACCCTATGACGTTATATAATATAACGTAATACGTTATACCGTTATGCCATATATCGTAATACGTTATAACGTTATACCATATATCGTAATACGTTATAACGTTATACCATATAACGTAATACGTTATAGCGTTATACCATATAACGTAATCCGTTATAACGTTACACCATATAACGTAAAACGTCATTTCGTTATGCCATATAACGTAATACGTTATATCGTTATGCCATATATCGTAATACGTTATACCGTTATGCCATATATCGTAATACGTTATAACCTGATACCATATAACGTAATACGTTATAACGTTTTACCATATAACGTAATACGTTATAAAGTTATACCATATAACGTAATCCGTTATAACGTTATATCATATAACGTAAAACGTCATTTCGTTATACCATATATCGTAATACGTTATAACGTTATACCATATAACGTAATACGCTATAACGTTATACCATATAACGTAAAACGTCATATCGTTATACCATATATCGTAATACGTTATAACGTTAAACCATATAACGTAATCCGTTATAACGTTACACCATATAACGTAAAACGTCATTTCGTTATACCATATAACGTAATACGTTATATCGTTATGCCATATATCGTAATACGTTATAACGATATACCATATAACGTAATACGTTATAACGTTATACCATATAACGTAAAACGTCATTTCGTTATACCATATATCGTAATACGTTATAGCGTCATACCATATGACGTTATACCATATAACGTAATACGTTATAACGTTATACCATATCACGTAATAGGTTATAACATTATGCCATGTAACGTAATACGTTATAACGTTATACCATATAACGTAATACGTCATAACGTTATACCATATGACGTTATACCTTATAACGTAATACGTTATAAAGTTATACCATATAACGTAATCCGTTATAACGTTATATCATATAACGTAAAACGTCATTTCGTTATACCATATACCGTAATACGTTATAACGTTATACCATATAACGTAATACGCTATAACGTTATACCATATAACGTAAAACGTCATATCGTTATACCATATATCGTAATACGTTATAACGTTAAACCATATAACGTAATCCGTTATAACGTTACACCATATAACGTAAAACGTCATTTCGACATACCATATGACGTTATACCATATAACGTAATACGTTATAACGTTATACCATATCACGTAATACGTCATGACGTTATACCCTATGACGTTATATAATATAACGTAATACGTTATACCGTTATGCCATATATCATAATACGTTACAACGTTATACCATATATCGTAATACGTTATAACGTTATACCATATAACGTAATACGTTATAGCGTCATACCATATAACGTAAAACGTCATTTCGTTATACCATATAACGTAATACGTTATTACGTTATACCATATAACGTAAAACGTCATTTCGTTATACCATATAACGTAATACATTATATCGTTATGCCATATATCGTAATACGTTATGACGTTATACCATATAACGTAATACGCTGTAACGTTATACCATATAACGTAAAACGTCATATCGTTATACCATATATCGTTATACGTTATAACGTTAAACCATATAACGTAATCCGTTATAACGTTACACCATATAACGTAAAACGTCATTTCGTTATACCATATAACGTAATACGTTATATCGTTATGCCATATATCGTAATACGTTATAACGTTATACCATATAACGTAATACGTTATAACGTTATACCATATAACGTAAAACGTCATTTCGACATACCATATGACGTTATACCATATAACGTAATACGTTATAACGTTATACCATATCACGTAATACGTCATGACGTTATACCCTATGACGTTATATAATATAACGTAATACGTTATACCGTTATGCCATATATCGTAATACGTTATAACGTTATACCATATATCGTAATACGTTATAACGTTATACCATATAGCGTAATACGTTATAGCGTTATACCATATAACGTAAAACGTCATTTCGTTATACCATATAACGTAATACGTTATTACGTTATACCATATAACGTAAAACGTCATTTCGTTATACCATGTAACGTAATACATTATAACGTTATACCATATAACGTAATACGTCATAACGTTATACCATATGACATTATACCTCATAACGTAATCCGTTATAACGTTTCACCATATAACGTAAAACGTCATTTCGTTATACCATATAACGTAATACATTATATCGTTATGCCATATATCGTAATACGTTATGACGTTATACCATATAACGTAATACGCTATAACGTTATACCATATAACGTAAAACGTTATATCGTTATGCCATATATCGTAATACGATATAACGTTATACCATATAACGTAATACGTTATAACGTTATACCATATAACGTAAAACGTCATTTCGTTATACCATATATCGTAAAACGTCATTTCGACATACCATATGACGTTATACCATATAACGTAATACGTTATAACGTTATACCATATCACGTAATACGTCATGACGTTATACCCTATGACGTTATATAATATAACGTAATACGTTTTACCGTTATGCCATATATCGTAATACGTTATAACGTTATACCATATATCGTAATACGTTATAACGTTATACCATATAACGTAATACGTTATATCGTTATGCCATATATCGTAATACGTTATAGCGTTATACCATATAACGTAATACGCTGTAACGTTATACCATATAACGTAAAACGTCATATCGTTATACCATATATCGTAATACGTTATAACGTTAAACCATATAACGTAATCCGTTATAACGTTACACCATATAACGTAAAACGTCATTTCGTTATACCATATAACGTAATACGTTATATCGTTATGCCATATATCGTAATACGTTATAACGTTATACCATATAACGTAATACGTTATAACGTTATACCATATAACGTAAAACGTCATATCGTTATACCATATATCGTAATACGTTATAACGTTAAACCATATAACGTAATCCGCTATAACGTTACACCATATAACGTAAAACGTCATTTCGTTATACCATATAACGTAATACGTTATTACGTTATACCATATAACGTAAAACGTCATTTCGTTATACCATGTAACGTAATATATTATATCGTTATGCCATATATCGTAATACGTTATGACGTTATACCATATAACGTAATACGCTATAACGTTACACCATATCACGTAAAACGTCATATCGTTATACCATATATCGTAATACGTTATAACGTTAAACCATATAACGTAATCCGTTATAACGTTACATCATATAACGTAAAACGTCATTTCTTTATTCCATATAACGTAATACGATATATCGTTATGCCATATATCGTAATACGTTATAACGTTATACCATATAACGTAATACGTTATAACATTATGCCATGTAACGTAATGCGTTATAACGTTATACCATATAACGTAAAACGTCATTTCGTTATACCATATAACGTAATACGTTATATCGTTATGCCATATATCGTAATACGTTATACCGTTATGCCATATATCGTAATACGTTATAACCTGATACCATATAACGTAATACGTTATAACGTTTTACCATATAACGTAATACGTTATAAAGTTATACCATATAACGTAATCCGTTATAACGTTATATCATATAACGTAAAACGTCATTTCGTTATACCATATATCGTAATACGTTATAACGTTATACCATATATCGTAATACGTCATAACGTTATACCATATGACGTTATACCTTATAACGTAATTCGTTATAACGTTATACCATATCACGTAATACGTTATAACATTATGCCATGTAACGTAATACGTTATAACGTTATACCATATAACGTAATACGTCATAACGTTATACCATGTAACGTAATACATTATATCGTTATGCCATATATCGTAATACGTTATGACGTTATACCATATAACGTAATACGTTATATCGTTATGCCATATATCGTAATACGTTATAACGATATACCATATAACGTAATACGTTATAACGTTATACCATATAACGTAATCCGTTATAACGTTACACCATATAACGTAAAACGTCATTTCTTTATACCATATAACGTAATACGTTATATCGTTATGCCATATATCGTAATACGTTATACCGTTATGCCATATATCGTAATACGTTATAACCTGATACCATATAACTTAATACGTTATAACGTTTTACCATATAACGTAATACGTTATAAAGTTATACCATATAACGTAATCCGTTATAACGTTATATCATATAACGTAAAACGTCATTTCGTTATACCATATATCGTAATACGTTATAACGTTATACCATATATCGTAATACGTTATAACGTTATACCATATAACGTAATACGTTATAGCGTTATACCATATAACGTAAAACGTCATTTCGTTATACCATATAAGGTAATACGTTATTACGTTATACCATATAACGTAAAACGTCATTTCGTTATACCATGTAACGTAATACATTATATCGTTATGCCATATATCGTAATACGTTATGACGTTATACCATATAACGTAATACGCTATAACGTTACACCATATCACGTAAAACGTCATATCGTTATACCATATATCGTAATACGTTATAACGTTAAACCATATAACGTAATCCGTTATAACGTTACACCATATAACGTAAAACGTCATTTCTTTATTCCATATAACGTAATACGTTATATCGTTATGCCATATATCGTAATACGTTATAACGTTTTACCATATAACGTAATACGTTATAACATTATGCCATGTAACGTAATGCGTTATAACGTTATACCATATAACGTAATACGTCATAACGTTATACCATATGACGTTATACCTTATAACGTAATTCGTTATAACGTTATACCATATCACGTAATACGTTATAACATTATGCCATGTAACGTAATACGTTATAACGTTAAACCATATAACGTAAAACGTCATTTCGTTATACCATATAACGTAATCCGTTATAACGTTACACAATATAGCGTAATACTATATAACGTTATACCATATAAGGTAATCCGTTAAAACGTTATACTATATAACATAATACTATATAACGTTATACCATATAACTTAATCCGTTATAACGTTACACCATATAACGTAAAACGTCATTTCTTTATTCCATATAACGTAATACGTTATATCGTTATGCCATATATCGTAATACGTTATAACGTTTTACCATATAACGTAATACGTTATAACATTATGCCATGTAACGTAATGCGTTATAACGTTATACCATATAACGTCATACGTCATAACGTTATACCATATGTCGTTATACCTTATAACGTAATACGTCATAACGTCATACCCTATGACGTTATATAATATAACGTAATACGTTATACCGTTATGCCATATATCGTAATACGTTATAACCTTATACCATATAACGTAATACGTTATAACGTTTTACCATATAACGTAATACGTTATAAAGTTATACCATATAACGTAATCCGTTATAACGTTATATCATATAACGTAAAGCGTCATTTCGTTATACCATATATCGTAATACGTTATAACGTTATACCATATAACGTAATACGTTACAAAGTTATACGCTATAACGTAATACGTTATAACGTTATACCATATAACGTAATATGTTATAACGTTATACCATATAACGTAATACGTTATTACGTTATACCATATAACGTAAAACGTCATTTCGTTATACCATATAACGTAATCCGTTATAACGTTACACAATATAGCGTAATACTATATAACGTTATACCATATAAGGTAATCCGTTAAAACGTTATACAATATAACATAATACTATATAACGTTATACCATATAACTTAATCCGTTATAACGTTCTACCATGTAACGTAATACGTCATAACGTTATACCATATGACGTTATACCATATAACGTAATACGTTATAACGTTATACCATATCACGTAATACGTCATGACGTTATACCCTATGACGTTATATAATATAACGTAATACGTTATACCGTTATGCCATATATCGTAATACGTTATAACGTTATACCATATATCGTAATACGTTATAACGTTATACCATATAACGTAATACGTTATTGCGTTATACCATATAACGTAATCCGTTATAACGTTACACCATATAACGTAAAACGTCATTTCGTTATACCATATAACGTAATAAGTTATATCGTTATGCCATATATCGTAATACGTTATACCGTTATGCCATATATCGTAATACGTTATAACCTGATACCATATAACGTAATACGTTATAACGTTTTACCATATAACGTAATACGTTATAAAGTTATACCATATAACGTAATCCGTTATAACGTTATATCATATAACGTAAAACGTCATTTCGTTAATCCCTTATATCGTAATACGTTATAGCGTTATACCATATAACGTAATACGCTATAACGTTATACCATATAACGTAAAACGTCATATCGTTATACCATATATCGTAATACGTTATAACGTTAAACCATATAACGTAATCCGTTATAACGTTACACCATATAACGTAAAACGTCATTTCGTTATACCATATAACGTAATACGTTATACCGTTATGCCATATATCGTAATACGTTATAACCTGATACCATATAACGTAATAAGTTATAACGTTTTACCATATAACGTAATACGTTATAAAGTTATACCATATAACGTAATCCGTTATACCGTTATATCATATAACGTAAAACGTCATTTCGTTAATCCCTTATATCGTAATACGTTATAGCGTTATACCATATAACGTAATACGCTATAACGTTATACCATATAACGTAAAACGTCATATCGTTATACCATATATCGTAATACGTTATAACGTTAAACCATATAACGTAATCCGTTATAACGTTACACCATATAACGTAAAACGTCATTTCGTTATACCATATAACGTAATACGTTATATCGTTATGCCATATATCGTAATACTTTATAACGATATACCATATAACGTAATACGTTATAACGTGATACCATATAACGTAAAACGTCATTTCGTTATACCATATATCGTAATACGTTATAGCGTCATACCATATGACGTTATACCATATAACGTAATACGTTATAACGTTATACCATATCACGTAATACGTTATAACATTATGCCATGTAACGTAATACGTTATAACGTTATACCATATAACGTAATACGTCATAACGTTATACCATATGACGTTATACCTTATAACGTAATACGTTATAACGTTATACCATATCACGTAATACGTCATAACGTTATACCCTATGACGTTATATAATATAACGTAATACGTTATACCGTTATGCCATATATCGTAATACGTTATAACCTTATACCATATAACGTAATACGTTATAACGTTTTACCATATAACGTAATACGTTATAAAGTTATACCATATAAGGTAATCCGTTATAACGTTATATCATATAACGTAAAACGTCATTTCGTTATACCATATATCGTAATACGTTATACCGTTATGCCATATATCGTAATACGTTATAACCTGATACCATATAACGTAATACGTTATAACGTTTTACCATATAACGTAATACGTTATAAAGTTATACCATATAACGTAATCCGTTATAACGTTATATCATATAACGTAAAACGTCATTTCGTTATACCATATATCGTAATACGTTATAACGTTATACCATATAACGTAATACGCTATAACGTTATACCATATAACGTAAAACGTCATATCGTTATACCATATATCGTAATACGTTATAACGTTAAACCATATAAAGTAATCCGTTATAACGTTACACCATATAACGTAAAACGTCATTTCGACATACCATATGACGTTATACCATATAACGTAATACGTTATAACGTTATACCATATCACGTAATACGTCATGACGTTATACCCTATGACGTTATATAATATAACGTAATACGTTATACCGTTATGCCATATATCGTAATACGTTACAACGTTATACCATATATCGTAATACGTTATAACGTTATACCATATAACGTAATACGTTATAACGTTATATCATATAACGTAAAACGTCATTTCGTTATACCATATATCGTAATACGTTATAACGTTATACCATATAACGTAATACGTTATAACGTTATACCATATAACGTAATACGTTATAACGTTATACCATATAACGTAAAACGTCATTTCGTTATACCATATAACGTAATACGTTATAACGTTATACCATATAACGTAATACGTTATAACGTTATACCAAATAACGTAAGACGTCATTTCGTTTGACCATATAACGTAATACGTTATAACGTTAAACCATATAACGTAATCCGTTATAACGTTACACAATATAGCGTAATACTATATAACGTTATACCAAATAAGGTAATCCGTTAAAACGTTATACTATATAACATAATACTATATAACGTTATACCATATAACGTAATCCGTTATAACGTTCTACCATGTAACGTAATACTTCATAGCGTTATACCATATGACGTTATACGTCACAACGTTATGGCATACAAAGTTATACCATGTAACGCAATACGTCATAGCGTTATACCATATGACGTTATACCATATAACGTAATACGTTATAACGTTATACCATATCACGTAATACGTTATAACATTATGCCATGTAACGTAATACGTTATAACGTTATACCATATAACGAAATACGTTATAACGTTGTACCATATAATGTAATACGCTATAGCGTTATAACATATCACGTAAAACGTCATTTCGTTATACCATATAACGTAATACGTTATAACGTTATACCATATATCGTAATACGTTATAACGTAATGCCATTTAACGTAATACGGTATAACGTTTTGCCATATAACGTAATACGTTATAACGTTACACCATATAACGTAAAACGTCATTTCGTTATACCATATAACGTAATACGTTATATCGTTATGCCATATATCGTAATACGTTATAACGTTATACCATATAACGTAATACGTTATAACGTTATACCATATAACGTAAAACGTCATTTCATTATACCATATATCGTAATACGTTATAGCGTCATACCATATGACGTTATACCATATAACGTAATACGTTATAACGTTATACCATATCACGTAATACGTTATAACATTATGCCATGTAACGTAATACATTATAACGTTATACCATATAACGTAATACGTCATAACGTTATACCATATGACATTATACCTCATAACGTAATCCGTTATAACGTTTCACCATATAACGTAAAACGTCATTTCGTTATACCATATAACGTAATACGTTATATCGTTATGCCATATATCGTAATACGTTATAACGTTATACCATATAACGTAATACGTTATAACGTCATACCATATAACGTAAAACGTCATTTCGACATACCATATGACGTTATACCATATAACGTAATACGTTATAACGTTATACCATATCACGTAATACGTCATGACGTTATACCCTATGACGTTATATAATATAACGTAATACGTTATACCGTTATGCCATATATCGTAATACGTTATAACGTTATACCATATATCGTACTACGTTATAACGTTATACCATATAACGTAATACGTTATAGCGTTATACCATATAACGTAAAACGTCATTTCGTTATACCATATAACGTAATACGTTATTACGTTATACCATATAACGTAAAACGTCATTTCGTTATACCATATAACGTAATACATTATATCGTTATGCCATATATCGTAATACGTTATGACGTTATACCATATAACGTAATACGCTATAACGTTATACCATATAACGTAAAACGTTATATCGTTATGCCATATATCGTAATACGTTATAACGTTATACCATATAACGTAATAAGTTATAACGTTATACCATATAACGTAAAACGTCATTTCGTTATACCATATATCGTAAAACGTCATTTCGACATACCATATGACGTTATACCATATAACGTAATACGTTATAACGTTATACCATATCACGTAATACGTCATGACGTTATACCCTATGACGTTATATAATATAACGTAATACGTTATACCGTTATGCCATATATCGTAATACGTTACAACTTTATACCATATATCGTAATACGTTATAACGTTATACCATATAACGTAATACGTTATAACGTTATATCATATAACGTAAAACGTCATTTCGTTATACCATATATCGTAATACGTTATAACGTTATACCATATAACGTAATACGTTATAACGTTATACCATATAACGTAATACGTTATAACGTTATACCATATAACGTAAAACGTCATTTCGTTATACCATATAACGTAATACGTTATAACGTTATACCATATAACGTAATACGTTATAACGTTATACCAAATAACGTAAGACGTCATTTCGTTTGACCATATAACGTAATACGTTATAACGTTAAACCATATAACGTAATCCGTTATAACGTTACACAATATAGCGTAATACTATATAACGTTATACCAAATAAGGTAATCCGTTAAAACGTTATACTATATAACATAATACTATATAACGTTATACCATATAACGTAATCCGTTATAACGTTCTACCATGTAACGTAATACTTCATAGCGTTATACCATATGACGTTATACGTCACAACGTTATGGCATACAAAGTTATACCATGTAACGCAATACGTCATAGCGTTATACCATATGACGTTATACCATATAACGTAATACGTTATAACGTTATACCATATCACGTAATACGTTATAACATTATGCCATGTAACGTAATACGTTATAACGTTATACCATATAACGAAATACGTTATAACGTTGTACCATATAATGTAATACGCTATAGCGTTATAACATATCACGTAAAACGTCATTTCGTTATACCATATAACGTAATACGTTATAACGTTATACCATATATCGTAATACGTTATAACGTAATGCCATTTAACGTAATACGGTATAACGTTTTGCCATATAACGTAATACGTTATTACGTTATACCATATAACGTAAAACGTCATTTCGTTATACCATATAACGTAATACGTTATACCGTTATGCCATATATCGTAATACGTTATAACGTTATACCATATAACGTAATACGTTATAACGTTATACCAAATAACGTAAGACGTCATTTCGTTTGACCATATAACGTAATACGTTATAACGTTAAACCATATAACGTAATCCGTTATAACGTTACACCATATAACGTAAAACGTCATTTCGTTATACCATATAACGTAATACGTTATATCGTTATGCCATATATCGTAATACGTTATAACGTTATACCATATAACGTAATACGTTATAACGTTATACCATATAAAGTAAAACGTCATTTCATTATACCATATATCGTAATACGTTATAGCGTCATACCATATGACGTTATACCATATAACGTAATACGTTATAACGTTATACCATATCACGTAATACGTTATAACATTATGCCATGTAACGTAATACATTATAACGTTATACCATATAACGTAATACGTCATAACGTTATACCATATGACATTATACCTCATAACGTAATCCGTTATAACGTTTCACCATATAACGTAAAACGTCATTTCGTTATACCATATAACGTAATACGTTATATCGTTATGCCATATATCGTAATACGTTATAACGTTATACCATATAACGTAATACGTTATAACGTCATACCATATAACGTAAAACGTCATTGCGACATACCATATGACGTTATACCATATAACGTAATACGTTATAACGTTATACCATATCACGTAATACGTCATGACGTTATACCCTATGACGTTATATAATATAACGTAATACGTTATACCGTTATGCCATATATCGTAATACGTTATAACGTTATACCATATATCGTACTACGTTATAACGTTATACCATATAACGTAATACGTTATAGCGTTATACCATATAACGTAAAACGTCATTTCGTTATACCATATAACGTAATACGTTATTACGTTATACCATATAACGTAAAACGTCATTTCGTTATACCATATAACGTAATACATTATATCGTTATGCCATATATCGTAATACGTTATGACGTTATACCATATAACGTAATACGCTATAACGTTATACCATATAACGTAAAACGTTATATCGTTATGCCATATATCGTAATACGTTATAACGTTATACCATATAACGTAATAAGTTATAACGTTATACCATATAACGTAAAACGTCATTTCGTTATACCATATATCGTAAAACGTCATTTCGACATACCATATGACGTTATACCATATAACGTAATACGTTATAACGTTATACCATATCACGTAATACGTCATGACGTTATACCCTATGACGTTATATAATATAACGTAATACGTTATACCGTTATGCCATATATCGTAATACGTTATAACGTTATACCATATATCGTAATACGTTATAACGTTATACCATATAACGTAATACGTTATAGCGTTATACCATATAACGTAAAACGTCATTTCGTTATACCATATAACGTAATACGTTATTACGTTATACCATATAACGTAAAACGTCATTTCGTTATACCATATAACGTAATACATTATATCGTTATGCCATATATCGTAATACGTTATGACGTTATACCATATAACGTAATACGCTATAACGTTATACCATATAACGTAAAACGTCATATCGTTATACCATATATCGTAATACGTTATAACGTTAAACCATATAACGTAATCCGTTATAACGTTACACCATATATCGTAAAACGTCATTTCGTTATACCATATAACGTAATACGTTATATCGTTATGCCATATATCGTAATACGTTATAACGTTATACCATATAACGTAATACGTTATAACGTTATACCATATAACGTAAAACGTCATTTCGTTATACCATATAACGTAATACGATATTACGTTATACCATATAACGTAAAACGTCATTTCGTTATACCATATAACGTAATACGTTATACCGTTATGCCATATATCGTAATACGTTATAACGTTATGCCATATCACGTAATACGTTATAACATTATGCCATGTAACGTAATACGTTATAACGTTATACCATATAACGAAATACGCTATAACGTTGTACCATATAATGTAATACGCTATAGCGTTATATCATATCACGTAAAACGTCATTTCGTTATACCATATATCGTAAAACGTCATTTCGACATACCATATGACGTTATACCATATAACGTAATACGTTATAATGTTATACCATATCACGTAATACGTCATGACGTTATACCCTATGACGTTATATAATATAACGTAATACGTTATACCGTTATGCCATATATCGTAATACGTTATAACGTTATACCATATCACGTAATACGTTATAACATTATGCCATGTAACGTAATACGTTATAACCTTATACCATATAACGTAATACGTTATAACGTTTTACCATATAACGTAATACGTTATAAAGATATACCATATAACGTAATCCGTTATAACGTTATATCATATAACGTAAAACGTCATTTCGTTATACCATATATCGTAATACGTTATAACGTTATACCATATATCGTAATACGTTATAACGTTATACCATATAACGTAATACGTTATAACGTTATACCATATAACGTAAAACGTCATTTCGTTATACCATATAACGTAATACGTTATTACGTTATACCATATAACGTAAAACGTCATTTCGTTATACCATATAACGTAATACGTTATACCGTTATGCCATATATCGTAATACGTTATAACGTTATACCATATCACGTAATACGTTATAACATTATGCCATGTAACGTAATACGTTATAACGTTATACCATATAACGTAATACGTTATAACGTTTTACCATATAACGTAATAGGTTATAAAGATATACCATATAACGTAATCCGTTATAACGTTATATCATATAACGTAAAACGTCATTTCGTTATACCATATATCGTAATACGTTATAACGTTATACCATATAACGTAATACGTTATAACGTTATACCATATAACGTAATACGTTCTAACGTTATACCATATAACATAAAACGTCATTTCGCTATACCATTTATCGTAATACGTTATAACGTCATACCATATAACGCAATAAGCTATAACGCTATACCATATAACGTAATACGTTATAACATTATACCATATAACGTAATACGTTATAAAGTAATACCATGTGACGTAATACGTTATAACGTTATACCATATAACGTAATAGGTTATAGCATTACACCATGTAACCTAATACGTTATAGCGTAATACCATATAACGTAATACGTCATAACGTTATACCATATGACGTTATACCATATAACGTAATACGTTATAACGTTATACCATATCACGTAATACGTAATGACGTTATACCCTATGACGTTATATAATATAACGTAATACGTTATACCGTTATGCCATATATCGTAATACGTTATAACGTTATACCATATAACGTAATACGTTATAACGTTATACCATATAACGTAATACGTTATAACGTTATACCATATAACATAAAACGTCATTTCGCTATACCATTTATCGTAATACGTTATAACGTCATACCATATAACGCAATAAGCTCTAACGTTATACCATATAACGTAATACGTTATAAAGTAATACCATGTAACGTAATACGTTATAAAGTTATACGATATAACGTAATACGTTATAACGTTTTGCCATATATCGTAATACGTTATGACGTTTACCATATAACGTAAAACGTTATTTCTTTATACCATATAACGTAATACGTTATAACGTTATACCATATATCGTAATACGTTATAACGTTATACCATATAACGTTATACGTCATATAGTTATACCATATGACGTTATACCATATAACGTAGTACGTTATAACGTTATACCATATCACGTAATACGTCATAACGTTATACCCTATGACGTTACATAATATAACGTAATACGTTATACCGTTATGCCATATATCGTAACACGTTATAACGTTATACCATTTAACGTAATACGTTAAAACGTTATACCATGTAACGTAATTAGTTATAACGTTATACCATATAACGTAATCCGTTATAACGTTATACCATATAACGTAAATCGTCATTTCGTTATACCATATATCGTAATACGTTATAACGTTATACCATATAACGTAATACGTTACAAAGTTATACGATATAACGTAATACGTTATAACGTTGTACCATATAACGTAATATGTTATAACGTTATACCATATAACGTAATACGTTATAAAGTTATATGATATAACGTAAAACGTCATTTCTTTATACTTTTTCTTTATAATGTAATACGATATAACGTTATAGCATATAACGTAATACGTTATATCGTTATACCATATAACGTAATAGGATATAACGTTATAGCATACAACGTAATACGTTATAACGTTAAACCATATAACGTTACCGTTATAACGTTATACCATATAGCGTAACACTATATAACGTTATAGCATATAATGTAATCCGTTATAACGTTATACTATATAACATAATACTATATAACGTTATACCATATAACGTAATCCGTTATAACGTTCTACCATGTAACGTAATACGTCATAACGTTATACCATATGACGTTATACCATATAACGTAATACGTTATAACGTTATGCCATATATCGTAATACGTTATAACGTTATACCATATAACGTAAAACGTCATTTCGTTATACCATATAACGTAATACGTTATTACGTTATACCATATAACGTAAAACGTCATTTCGTTATACCATATAACGTAATACATTATATCGTTATGCCATATATCGTAATACGTTATGACGTTATACCATATAACGTAATACGCTGTAACGTTATACCATATAACGTAAAACGTCATATCGTTATACCATATATCGTAATACGTTATAACGTTAAACCATATAACGTAATCCGTTATAACGTTACACCATATAACGTAAAACGTCATTTCGTTATACCATATAACGTAATACGTTATATCGTTATGCCATATATCGTAATACGTTATAACGTTATACCATATAACGTAATACGTTATAACGTTACACCATATAACGTAAAACGTCATTTCATTATACCATATATCGTAATACGTTATAGCGTCATACCATATGACGTTATACCATATAACGTAATACGTTATAACGTTATACCATATCACGTAATACGTTATAACATTATGCCATGTAACGTAATACATTATAACGTTATACCATATAACGTAATACGTCATAACGTTATACCATATGACATTATACCTCATAACGTAATCCGTTATAACGTTTCACCATATAACGTAAAACGTCATTTCGTTATACCATATAACATAATACGTTATATCGTTATGCCATATATCGTAATACGTTATAACGTTATACCATATAACGTAATACGTTATAACGTTACACCATATAACGTAAAACGTCATTTCGACATACCATATGACGTTATACCATATAACGTAATACGTTATAACGTTATACCATATCACGTAATACGTCATGACGTTATACCCTATGACGTTATATAATATAACGTAATACGTTATACCGTTATGCCATATATCGTAATACGTTATAACGTTATACCATATATCGTAATACTTTATAACGTTATACCATATAACGTAATACGTTATAGCGTTATACCATATAACGTAAAACGTCATTTCGTTATACCATATAACGTAATACGTTATTACGTTATACCATATAACGTAAAACGTCATTTCGTTATACCATATAACGTAATACATTATATCGTTATGCCATATATCGTAATACGTTATGACGTTATACCATATAACGTAATACGCTATAACGTTATACCATATAACGTAAAACGTTATATCGTTATGCCATATATCGTAATACGTTATAACGTTATACCATATAACGTAATACGTTATATCGATATACCATATTACGTAAAACGTCATTTCGTTATACCATATATCGTAAAACGTCATTTCGACATACCATATGACGTTATACCATATAACGTAATACGTTATAACGTTATACCATATCACGTAATACGTCATGACGTTATACCCTATGACGTTATATAATATAACGTAATACGTTATACCGTTATGCCATATATCGTAATACGTTTTAACGTTATACCATATATCGTAATACGTTATAACGTTATACCATATCACGTAATACGTTATACCGTTATGCCATATATCGTAATACGTTATAACCTTATACCATATAACGTAATACGTTATAACGTTTTACCATATAACGTAATACGTTATAAAGATATACCATATAACGTAATCCGTTATAACGTTATATCATATAACGTAAAACGTCATTTCGTTATACCATATATCGTAATACGTTACAACGTTATACTATATAACGTAATACGTTATAACGTTATACCATATAACGTAATACGTTATAACGTTATACCATATAACGTAAAACGTCATTTCGTTATACCATATAACGTAATACGTTATTACGTTATACCATATAACGTAAAACGTCATTTTGTTATACCATATAACGTAATACGTTATACCGTTATGCCATATATCGTAATACGTTATAACGTTATACCATATCACGTAATACGTTATAACATTATGCCATGTAACGTAATACGTTATAACGTTATACCATATAACGTAATACGTTATAACGTTTTACCATATAACGTAATAGGTTATAAAGATATACCATATAACGTAATCCGTTATAACGTTATATCATATAACGTAAAACGTTATTTCGTTATACCATATATCGTAATACGTTATAACGTTATACCATATAACGTAATACGTTATAACATTATGCCATGTAACGTAATGCGTTATAACGTTATAACATATAACGTAATACGTCATAACGTTATACCATATGACGTTATACCATATATCGTAATACGTTATAACGTTATACCATATAACGTAAAACGTCATTTCGTTATACCATATAACGTAATACATTATATCGTTATGCCATATATCGTAATACGTTATGACGTTATACCATATAACGTAATACGCTATAACGTTACACCATATCACGTAAAACGTCATATCGTTATACCATATATCGTAATACGTTATAACGTTAAACCATATAACGTAATCCGTTATAACGTTACACCATACAACGTAAAACGTCATTTCTTTATTCCATATAACGTAATACGCTATATCGTTATGCCATATATCGTAATACGTTATAACGTTATACCATATAACGTAATACGTTATAACATTATGCCATGTAACGTAATGCGTTATAACGTTATAACATATAACGTAATACGTCATAACGTTATACCATATGACGTTATACCATATATCGTAATACGTTATAACGTTATACCATATAACGTAATACGTTATAACGTTATACCATATAACGTAATACGTTATAACGTTATACCATATAACGTAAAACGTCATTTCGTTATACCATATAACGAAATACGTTATTACGTTATACCATATAACGTAAAACGTCATTTCGTTATACCATATAACGTAATACGTTATACCGTTATGCCATATATCGTAATACGTTATAACGTTATACCATATCACGTAATACGTTATAACATTATGCCATGTAACGTAATACGTTATAACGTTATACCATATAACGTAATACGTTATAACGTTTTACCATATAACGTAATACGTTATAAAGATATACCATATAACGTAATCCGTTATAACGTTATATCATATAACGTAAAACGTCATTTCGTTATACCATATAACGTAATCCGTTATAACGTTATATCATATAACGTAAAACGTCATTTCGTTATACCATATATCGTAATACGTTATAACGTTATACCATATATCGTAATACGTTATAACGTTATACCATATAACGCAATACGTTATAGCGTTATACCATATAACGTAAAACGTCATTTCGTTATACCATATAACGTTATACGTTATTACGTTATACCATACAACGTAAAACGTCATTTCGTTATACCATATAACGTAATAAGTTATTACGTTATACCATATAACGTAAAACGTCATTTCGTTATACCATATATCGTAATACGTTATAACGTTATACCATATATCGTAATACGTTATAACGTTATACCATATAACGTAATAAGTTATAGCGTTATACCATATAACGTAAAACGTCATTTCGTTATACCATATAACGTAATACGTTATTACGTTATACCATATAACGTAAAACGTCATTTCGTTATACCATATAACGTAATACATTATATCGTTATGCCATATATCGTAATACGTTATGACGTTATACCATATAACGTAATACGCTATAACGTTATACCATATATCGTAATACGTTATAACGTTATACCATATAACGTACTACGTTATAGCGTTATACCATATCACGTAAAACGTCATATCGTTATACCATATATCGTAATACGTTATAACGTTAAACCATATAACGTAATCCGTTATAACGTTACACCATATAACGTAAAACGTCATTTCTTTATTCCATATAACGTAATACGCTATATCGTTATGCCATATATCGTAATACGTTATAACGTTATACCATATAACGTAATACGTTATAACATTATGCCATGTAACGTATTGCGTTATAACGTTATACCATATAACGTAATACGTCATAAAGTTATACCATATGACGTTATACCTTATAACGTAATTCGTTATAACGTTATACCATATCACGTAATACGTTATAACATTATGCCATGTAACGTAATACGTTATAACGTTATACCATATAACGTAATACGTCATAACGTTATACCATATGTCGTTATACCTTATAACGTAATACGTTATAACGTTATACCATATCACGTAATACGTCATAACGTCATACCCTATGACGTTATATAATATAACGTAATACGTCATACCGTTATGCCATATATCGTAATACGTTATAACCTTATACCATATAACGTAATACGTTATAACGTTTTACCATATAAAGTAATACGTTATAAAGTTATACCATATAACGTAATCCGTTATAACGTTATATCATATAACGTAAAACGTCATTTCGTTATTCCATATATCGTAATACGTTATAACGTTATACCATATAACGTAATACGTTATAACATTATACCATATAACGTAATACGTTATAACGTTATACCATATAACGTAAAACGTCATTTCGTTATACCATATAACGTAATACGTTATTACGTTATACCATATAACGTAGAACGTCATTTCGTTATACCATATAACGTAATACGTTATACCGTTATGCCATATATCGTAATACGTTATAACGTTATACCATATAACGTAATACGTTATAACGTTATACCAAATAACGTAAGACGTCATTTCGTTTGACCATATAACGTAATACGTTATAACGTTAAACCATATAACGTAATCCGTTATAACGTTACACAATATAGCGTAATACTATATAACGTTATACCATATAAGGTAATCCGTTAAAACGTTATACTATATAACATAATACTATATAACGTTATACCATATAACGTAATGCGTTATAACGTTCTACCATGTAACGTAATACTTCATAGCGTTATACCATATGACGTTATACGTCACAACGTTATGGCATACAAAGTTATACCATGTAACGTAATACGTCATAGCGTTATACCATATGACGTTATACCATATAACGTAATACGTTATAACGTTATACCATATCACGTAATACGTTATAACATTATGCCATGTAACGTAATACGTTATAACGTTATACCATATAACGAAATACGTTATAACGTTGTACCATATAATGTAATACGCTATAGCGTTATAACATATCACGTAAAACGTCATTTCGTTATACCATATAACGTAATACGTTATAACGTTATACCATATATCGTAATACGTTATAACGTAATGCCATATAACGTAATACGTTATAACGTTTTGCCATATAACGTAATACGTTATTACGTTATACCATATAACGTAAAACGTCATTTCGTTATACCATATAACGTAATGCGTTATACCGTTATGCCATATATCGTAATACGTTATAACGTTATACCATATAACGTAATACGTTATAACGTTATACCAAATAACGTAAGACGTCATTTCGTTTGACCATATAACGTAATACGTTATAACGTTAAACCATATAACGTAATCCGTTAGAACGTTACACAATATAGCGTAATACTATATAACGTTATACCATATAAGGTAATCCGTTAAAACGTTATACTATATAACATAATACTATATAACGTTATACCATATAACTTAATCCGTTATAACGTTCTACCATGTAACGTAATACGTCATAACGTTATACCATATGACGTTATACCATATAACGTAATACGTTATAACGTTATACCATATCACGTAATACGTCATGACGTTATACCCTATGACGTTATATAATATAACGTAATACGTTATACCGTTATGCCATATATCGTAATACGTTATAACGTTATACCATATATCGTAATACGTTATAACGTTATACCATATAACGTAATACGTTATAGCGTTATACCATATAACGTAATCCGTTATAACGTTACACCATATAACGTAAAACGTCATTTCGTTATACCATATAACGTAATACGTTATATCGTTATGCCATATATCGTAATACGTTATACCGTTATGCCATATATCGTAATACGTTATAACCTGATACCATATAACGTAATACGTTATAACGTTTTACCATATAACGTAATACGTTATAAAGTTATACCATATAACGTAATCCGTTATAACGTTATATCATATAACGTAAAACGTCATTTCGTTATACCATATATCGTAATACGTTATAACGTTATACCATATAACGTAATACGCTATAACGTTATACCATATAACGTAAAACGTCATATCATTATACCATATATCGTAATACGTTATAACGTTAAACCATATAACGTAATCCGTTATAACGTTACACCATATAACGTAAAACGTCATTTCGTTATACCATATAACGTAATACGTTATATCGTTATGCCATATATCGTAATACGTTATAACGATATACCATATAACGTAATACGTTATAACGTTATACCATATAACGTAATACGTTATAACGTTATACCATATCACGTAATACGTTATAACATTATGCCATGTAACGTAATACGTTATAACGATATACCATATAACGTAATACGTTATAACGTTATACCATATAACGTAAAACGTCATTTCGTTATACCATATATCGTAATACGTTATAGCGTCATACCATATGACGTTATACCATATATCGTAATACGTTATAACGTTATACCATATAACGTAATACGTTATAGCGTTATACCATATAACGTAAAACGTCATTTCGTTATACCATATAACGTAATACGTTATTACGTTATACCATATAACGTAAAACGTCATTTCGTTATACCATATAACGTAATACATTATATCGTTATGCCATATATCGTAATACGTTATGACGTTATACCATATAACGTAATACGCTATAACGTTATACCATATAACGTAAAACGTCATATCGTTATACCATATATCGTAATACGTTATAACGTTAAACCATATAACGTAATCCGTTATAACGTTACACCATATAACGTAAAACGTCATTTCGTTATACCATATAACGTAATACGTTATATCGTTATGCCATATATCGTAATACGTTATAACGTTATACCATATAACGTAATACGTTATAACGTTATACCAAATAACGTAAAACGTCATTTCGTTATACCATATATCGTAATACGTTATAACGTTATACCATATATCGTAATACGTTATAACGTTATACCATATAACGTAATAAGTTATAGCGTTATACCATATAACGTAAAACGTCATTTCGTTATACCATATAACGTAATACGTTATTACGTTATACCATATAACGTAAAACGTCATTTCGTTATACCATATAACGTAATACATTATATCGTTATGCCATATATCGTAATACGTTATGACGTTATACCATATAACGTAATACGCTATAACGTTATACCATATATCGTAATACGTTATAACGTTATACCATATAACGTACTACGTTATAGCGTTATACCATATAACGTAAAACGTCATTTCGTTATACCATATAACGTAATACATTATATCGTTATGCCATATATCGTAATACGTTATGACGTTATACCATATAAGGTAATACGCTATAACGTTACACCATATCACGTAAAACGTCATATCGTTATACCATATATCGTAATACGTTATAACGTTAAACCATATAACGTAATCCGTTATAACGTTACACCATATAACGTAAAACGTCATTTCTTTATTCCATATAACGTAATACGCTATATCGTTATGCCATATATCGTAATACGTTATAACGTTATACCATATAACGTAATACGTTATAACATTATGCCATGTAACGTATTGCGTTATAACGTTATACCATATAACGTAATACGTCATAAAGTTATACCATATGACGTTATACCTTATAACGTAATTCGTTATAACGTTATACCATATCACGTAATACGTTATAACATTATGCCATGTAACGTAATACGTTATAACGTTATACCATATAACGTAATACGTCATAACGTTATACCATATGTCGTTATACCTTATAACGTAATACGTTATAACGTTTTACCATATCACGTAATACGTCATAACGTCATACCCTATGACGTTATATAATATAACGTAATACGTCATACCGTTATGCCATATATCGTAATACGTTATAACCTTATACCATATAACGTAATACGTTATAACGTTTTACCATATAAAGTAATACGTTATAAAGTTATACCATATAACGTAATCCGTTATAACGTTATATCATATAACGTAAAACGTCATTTCGTTATTCCATATATCGTAATACGTTATAACGTTATACCATATAACGTAATACGTTATAACATTATACCATATAACGTAATACGTTATAACGTTATACCATATAACGTAAAACGTCATTTCGTTATACCATATAACGTAATACGTTATTACGTTATACCATATAACGTAAAACGTCATTTCGTTATACCATATAACGTAATACGTTATACCGTTATGCCATATATCGTAATACGTTATAACGTTATACCATATAACGTAATACGTTATAACGTTATACCAAATAACGTAAGACGTCATTTCGTTTGACCATATAACGTAATACGTTATAACGTTAAACCATATAACGTAATCCGTTATAACGTTACACAATATAGCGTAATACTATATAACGTTATACCATATAAGGTAATCCGTTAAAACGTTATACTATATAACATAATACTATATAACGTTATACCATATAACGTAATGCGTTATAACGTTCTCCCATGTAACGTAATACTTCATAGCGTTATACCATATGACGTTATACGTCACAACGTTATGGCATACAAAGTTATACCATGTAACGTAATACGTCATAGCGTTATACCATATGACGTTATACCATATAACGTAATACGTTATAACGTTATACCATATCACGTAATACGTTATAACATTATGCCATGTAACGTAATACGTTATAACGTTATACCATATAACGAAATACGTTATAACGTTGTACCATATAATGTAATACGCTATAGCGTTATAACATATCACGTAAAACGTCATTTCGTTATACCATATAACGTAATACGTTATAACGTTATACCATATATCGTAATACGTTATAACGTAATGCCATATAACGTAATACGTTATAACGTTTTGCCATATAACGTAATACGTTATTACGTTATACCATATAACGTAAAACGTCATTTCGTTATACCATATAACGTAATGCGTTATACCGTTATGCCATATATCGTAATACGTTATAACGTTATACCATATAACGTAATACGTTATAACGTTATACCAAATAACGTAAGACGTCATTTCGTTTGACCATATAACGTAATACGTTATAACGTTAAACCATATAACGTAATCCGTTAGAACGTTACACAATATAGCGTAATACTATATAACGTTATACCATATAAGGTAATCCGTTAAAACGTTATACTATATAACATAATACTATATAACGTTATACCATATAACTTAATCCGTTATAACGTTCTACCATGTAACGTAATACGTCATAACGTTATACCATATGACGTTATACCATATAACGTAATACGTTATAACGTTATACCATATCACGTAATACGTCATGACGTTATACCCTATGACGTTATATAATATAACGTAATACGTTATACCGTTATGCCATATATCGTAATACGTTATAACGTTATACCATATATCGTAATACGTTATAACGTTATACCATATAACGTAATACGTTATAGCGTTATACCATATAACGTAATCCGTTATAACGTTACACCATATAACGTAAAACGTCATTTCGTTATACCATATAACGTAATACGTTATATCGTTATGCCATATATCGTAATACGTTATACCGTTATGCCATATATCGTAATACGTTATAACCTGATACCATATAACGTAATACGTTATAACGTTTTACCATATAACGTAATACGTTATAAAGTTATACCATATAACGTAATCCGTTATAACGTTATATCATATAACGTAAAACGTCATTTCGTTATACCATATATCGTAATACGTTATAACGTTATACCATATAACGTAATACGCTATAACGTTATACCATATAACGTAAAACGTCATATCATTATACCATATATCGTAATACGTTATAACGTTAAACCATATAACGTAATCCGTTATAACGTTACACCATATAACGTAAAACGTCATTTCGTTATACCATATAACGTAATACGTTATATCGTTATGCCATATATCGTAATACGTTATAACGATATACCATATAACGTAATACGTTATAACGTTATACCATATAACGTAATACGTTATAACGTTATACCATATCACGTAATACGTTATAACATTATGCCATGTAACGTAATACGTTATAACGATATACCATATAACGTAATACGTTATAACGTTATACCATATAACGTAAAACGTCATTTCGTTATACCATATATCGTAATACGTTATAGCGTCATACCATATGACGTTATACCATATATCGTAATACGTTATAACGTTATACCATATAACGTAATACGTTATAGCGTTATACCATATAACGTAAAACGTCATTTCGTTATACCATATAACGTAATACGTTATTACGTTATACCATATAACGTAAAACGTCATTTCGTTATACCATATAACGTAATACATTATATCGTTATGCCATATATCGTAATACGTTATGACGTTATACCATATAACGTAATACGCTATAACGTTATACCATATAACGTAAAACGTCATATCGTTATACCATATATCGTAATACGTTATAACGTTAAACCATATAACGTAATCCGTTATAACGTTACACCATATAACGTAAAACGTCATTTCGTTATACCATATAACGTAATACGTTATATCGTTATGCCATATATCGTAATACGTTATAACGTTATACCATATAACGTAATACGTTATAACGTTATACCAAATAACGTAAAACGTCATTTCGTTATACCATATATCGTAATACGTTATAGCATCATAACATATGACGTTATACCATATAACGTAATACGTTATAACGTTATACCATATAACGTAATATGTTATAACGTTATACCATATAACGTAATACGTTATAAAGTTATATGATATAACGTAAAACGTCATTTCTTTATACTTTTTCTTTATAATGTAATACGATATAACGTTATAGCATATAACGTAATACGTTATATCGTTATACCATATAACGTAATAGGATATAACGTTATAGCATACAACGTAATACGTTATAACGTTAAACCATATAACGTTACCGTTATAACGTTATACCATATAGCGTAACACTATATAACTTTATAGCATATAATGTAATCCGTTATAACGTTATACTATATAACATAATACTATATAACGTTATACCATATAACGTAATCCGTTATAACGTTCTACCATGTAACGTAATACGTCATAACGTTATACCATATGACGATATACCATATAACGTAATACGTTATAACGTTATACCATATCACGTAATACGTAATGACGTTATACCCTATGACGTTATATAATATAACGTAATACGTTATACCGTTATGACATATATCGTAATACGTTATAACGTTATACCATATATCGTAATACGTTATAACGTTATACCATATAACGTAATACGTTATAGCGTTATACCATATAACGTAAAACGTCATTTCGTTATACCATATAACGTAATACGTTATTACATTATACCATATAACGTAAAACGTCATTTCGTTATACCATATAACGTAATACATTATATCGTTATGCCATATATCGTAATACGTTATGACGTTATACCATATAACGTAATACGCTATAACGTTATACCATATAACGTAAAACGTCATATCGTTATACCATATATCGTAATACGTTATAACGTTATACCATATAACGTAATCCGTTATAACGTTACACCATATAACGTAAAACGTCATTTCGTTATACCATATAACGTAATACGTTATATCGTTATGACATATATCGTAATACGTTATACCGTTATGCCATATATCGTAATACGTTATAACCTGATACCATATAACGTAACACGTTATAACGTTTTACCATATAACGTAATACGTTATAAAGTTATACCATATAACGTAATCCGTTATAACGTTATATCATATAACGTAAAACGTCATTTCGTTATACCATATATCGTAATACGTTATAACGTTATACCATATGACGTTATACGTTATAACGTTATACCATATAACGTAATACGTTATAGCGTTATACCATATAACGTAAAACGTCATTTCGTTATACCATATATCGTAATACGTTATTACGTTATACCATATAACGTAAAACGTCATTTCGTTATACCATATAACGTAATACATTATATCGTTATACCATATATCGTAATACGTTATGACGTTATACCATATAACGTAATACGCTATAACGTTACACCATATCACGTAAAACATCATATCGCTATACCATATATCGTAATACGTTATAACGTTAAACCATATAACGTAATCCGTTATAACGTTACACCATATAACGTAAAACGTCATTTTTTTATTCCATATAACGTAATACGCTATATCGTTATGCCATATATCGTAATACGTTATAACGTTATACCATATAACGTAATACGTTATAACATTATGCCATGTAACGTAATGCGTTATAACGTTATACAATATAACGTAATACGTCATAACGTTATACCATATGACGTTATACCTTATAACGTAATTCGTTATAACGTTATACCATATCACGTAATACGTTATAACATTATGCCATGTAACGTAATACGTTATAACGTTATACCATATAACGTAATACGTCATAACGTTATACCATATGTCGTTATACCTTATAACGTAATACATTATAACGTTATACCATATCACGTAATACGTCATAACGTCATACTATATGACGTTATATATTATAACGTAATACGTTATACCGTTATGCCATATATCGTAATACGTTATTACGTTATACCATATAACGTAAAACGTCATTTCGTTATACCATATAACGTAATACATTATATCGTTATACCATATATCGTAATACGTTATGACGTTATACCATGTAACGTAATACGTTATAACGTTACACCATATAACGTAATCCGTTATAACGTTACACCATGTAACCTAATACGTTATAGCGTTATACCATATAACGAAATACGTCATAACGTTATACCATATGACGTTATACCATATAACGTTGTACGTTATATCGTTACACCATATCACGGAATACGTCATAACGTTATACCCTATTACGTTACATAATATAACGTAATACGTTATACCGTTATGCCATATATCGTAACACGTTATAACGTTATACCATTTAACGTAATACGTTATAAAGTTATACGATATAACGTAATACGTTATAACGTTTTGCCATATATCGTAATACGTTATGACGTTATACCATATAACGTAAAACGTTATTTCTTTATACCATATAACGTAATACGTTATAACGTTATACCATATATCGTAATACGTTATAACGTTATACCATATAACGTTATACGTCATATAGTTATACCATATGACGTTATACGTTATAACGTTATACCATATAACGTAAAACGTCATTTCGTTATACCATATAACGTAATACGTTATTACGTTATACCATATAACGTAAAACGTCATTTCGTTATACCATATAACGTAATACGTTATACCGTTATGCCATATATCGTAATACGTTATAACGTTATACCATATAACGTAATACGTTATAACGTTATACCAAATAACGTAAGACGTCATTTCGTTTGACCATATAACGTAATACGTTATAACGTTAAACCATATAACGTAATCCGTTATAACGTTACACAATATAGCGTAATACTATATAACGTTATACCATATAAGGTAATCCGTTAAAACGTTATACTATATAACATAATACTATATAACGTTATACCATATAACGTAATCCGTTATAACGTTCTACCATGTAACGTAATACGTTATAACATTATGCCATGTAACGTAATACGTTATAACGTTATACCATATAACGTAATACGTCATAACGTTATACCATATGTCGTTATACCTTATAACGTAATACATTATAACGTTATACCATATCACGTAATACGTCATAACGTCATACTATATGACGTTATATAATATAACGTAATACGTTATACCGTTATGCCATATATCGTAATACGTTATAACCATATACCATATAACGTAATATGTTATAACGTTTTACCATATAACGTAATACGTTATAAAGTTATACCATATAACGTAATCCGTTATAACGTTATATCATATAACGTAAAACGTCATTTCGTTATACCATATATCGTAATACGTTATAACGTTATACCGTATAACGTAATACGCTATAACGTTATACCATATAACGTAAAACGTCATATCATTATACCATATATCGTAATACGTTATAACGTTACACCATATAACGTAATCCGTTATAACGTTACACCATGTAACCTAATACGTTATAGCGTTATACCATATAACGTAATACGTCATAACGTTATACCATATGACGTTATACCATATAACGTTGTACGTTATAACGTTATACCATATCACGTAATACGTCATAACGTTATACCCTATTACGTTACATAATATAACGTAATACGTTATACCGTTATGCCATATATCGTAACACGTTATAACGTTATACCATTTAACGTAATACGTTATAAAGTTATACGATATAACGTAATACGTTATAACGTTTTGCCATATATCGTAATACGTTATGACGTTATACCATATAACGTAAAACGTTATTTCTTTATACCATATAACGTAATACGTTATAACGTTATACCATATATCGTAATACGTTATAACGTTATACCATATAACGTTATACGTCATATAGTTATACCATATGACGTTATACCATATAACGTAGTACGTTATAACGTTATACCATATCACGTAATACGTCATAACGTTATACCCTATTACGTTACATAATATAACGTAATACGTTATACCGTTATGCCATATATCGTAACACGTTATAACGTTATACCATTTAACGTAATACGTTAAAACGTTATACCATGTAACGTAATTAGTTATAACGTTATACCATATAACGTAATCCGTTATAACGTTATACCATATAACGTAAATCGTCATTTCGTTATACCATATATCGTAATACGTTATAACGTTATACCATATAACGTAATACGTTATAAAGTTATACCATATAACGTAATCCGTTATAACGTTATATCATATAACGTAAAACGTCATTTCGTTATACCATATATCGTAATACGTTATAACGTTATACCATATGACGTTATACGTTATAACGTTATACCATATGACGTTATACGTTATAACGTTATACCATATAACGTAATACGTTATAGCGTTATACCATATAACGTAAAACGTCATTTCGTTATACCATTTAACGTAATACGTTAAAAAGTTATACCATATAACGTAATTAGTTATAACGTTATACCATATAACGTAATCCGCTATAACGTTATACCGTATAACGTAAATCGTCATTTCGTTATACCATATATCGTAATACGTTATAACGTTATACCATATAACGTAATACGTCATAACGTTATACCATATGTCGTTATACCTTATAACGTAATACGTTATAACGTTATACCATATCACGTAATACGTCATAACGTCATACCCTATGACGTTATATAATATAACGTAATACGTTATACCGTTATGCCATATATCGTAATACGTTATAACCTTATACCATATCACGTAATACGTTATAACATTATGCCATGTAACGTAATACGTTATAACGTTATACCATATAACGTAATACGTCATAACGTTATACCATATGTCGTTATACCTTATAACGTAATACGTTATAACGTTATACCATATAACGTAAAACGTCATTTCGTTATACCATATAACGTAATACTTTATTACGTTATACCATATAACGTAAAACGTCATTTCGTTATACCATATAACGTAATACGTTATACCGTTATGCCATATATCGTAATACGTTATAACGTTATACCATATAACGTAATACGTTATAACGTTATACCAAATAACGTAAGACGTCATTTCGTTTGACCATATAACGTAATACGTTATAACGTTAAACCATATAACGTAATCCGTTATAACGTTACACAATATAGCGTAATACTATATAACGTTATACCATATAAGGTAATCCGTTAAAACGTTATACTATATAACATAATACTATATAACGTTATACCATATAACGTAATCCGTTATAACGTTCTACCATGTAACGTAATACTTCATAGCGTTATACCATATGACGTTATACGTCACAACGTTATGGCATACAAAGTTATACCATGTAACGTAATACGTCATAGCGTTATACCATATGACGTTATACCATATAACGTAATACGTTATAACGTTATACCATATCACGTAATACGTTATAACATTATGCCATGTAACGTAATACGTTATAACGTTATACCATATAACGAAATACGTTATAACGTTGTACCATATAATGTAGTACGCTATAGCGTTATAACATATCACGTAAAACGTCATTTCGTTATACCATATAACGTAATACGTTATAACGTTGTACCATATCACGTAATACGTTATAACATTATGCCATGTAACGTAATACGTTATAACGTTATACCATATAACGTAATACGTCATAACGTTATACCATATGACGTTATACCTTATAACGTAATACGTTATAACGTTATACCATATCACGTAATACGTCATAACGTTATACCCTATGACGTTTTAATATAACGTAATACGTTATACCGTTATGCCATATATCGTAATACGTTATAACCTTATACCATATAACGTAATACGTTATAACGTTTTACCATACAACGTAATACGTTATAAAGTTATACCATATAACGTAATCCGTTATAACGTTATATCATATAACGTAAAACGTCATTTCGTTATACCATATAACGTAATACGTTATAACGTTATACCATATATCGTAATACGTTATAACGTAATGCCATATAACGTAATACGGTATAACGTTTTGCCATATAACGTAATACGTTATAACGTTAAACCATATAACGTAATCCGTTATAACGTTACACAATATAGCGTAATACTATATAACGTTATACCATATAAGGTAATCCGTTAAAACGTTATACTATATAACATAATACTATATAACGTTATACCATATAACGTAATCCGTTATAACGTTCTACCATGTAACGTAATACTTCATAGCGTTATACCATATGACGTTATACGTCACAACGTTATGGCATACAAAGTTATACCATGTAACGTAATACGTCATAGCGTTATACCATATGACGTTATACCATATAACGTAATACGTTATAACGTTATACCATATCACGTAATACGTTATAACATTATGCCATGTAACGTAATACGTTATAACGTTATACCATATAACGAAATACGTTATAACGTTGTA
Source organism: Bombus huntii (assembly GCF_024542735.1). NCBI lineage: Eukaryota > Metazoa > Arthropoda > Insecta > Hymenoptera > Apidae > Bombus > Bombus huntii. The sequence goes on along the minus strand of NC_066240.1, from coordinate 2,064,592 downwards.
CCATATAACGTAAAACGTCATTTCGTTATACCATATAACGTAATACGTTATAACGTTATACCATATATCGTAATACGTTATAACGTAATGCCATATAACGTAATACGGTATAACGTTTTGCCATATAACGTAATACGTTATTACGTTATACCATATAACGTAAAACGTCATTTCGTTATACCATATAACGTAATACGTTATACCGTTATGCCATATATCGTAATACGTTATAACGTTATGCCATATAACGTAATACGTTATAACGTTATACCAAATAACGTAAGACGTCATTTCGTTTGACCATATAACGTAATACGTTATACCGTTAAACCATATAACGTAATCCGTTATAACGTTACACAATATAGCGTAATACTATATAACGTTATACCATATAACTTAATCCGTTATAGCGTTCTACCATGTAAAGTAATACGTCATAACGTTATACCATATGACGTTATACCATATAACGTAATACGTTATAACGTTATACCATATCACGTAATACGTCATGACGTTATACCCTATGACGTTATATAATATAACGTAATACGTTATACCGTTATGCCATATATCGTAATACGTTATAACGTTATACCATATATCGTAATACGTTATAACGTTATACCATATAACGTAATACGTTATAGCGTTATACCATATAACGTAATCCGTTATAACGTTACACCATATAACGTAAACCGTCATTTCGTTATACCATATAACGTAATACGTTATAACGTTATACCATATAACGTAATACGCTATAACGTTATACCATATAACGTAAAACGTCATATCATTATACCATATATCGTAATACGTTATAGCGTCATACCATATGACGTTATACCATATAACGTAATACGTTATAACGTTGTACCATATCACGTAATACGTTATAACATTATGCCATGTAACGTAATACGTTATAACGTTATACCATATAACGTAATACGTCATAACGTTATACCATATGACGTTATACCTTATAACGTAATACGTTATAACGTTATACCATATCACGTAATACGTCATAACGTTATACCCTATGACGTTTTAATATAACGTAATACGTTATACCGTTATGCCATATATCGTAATACGTTATAACCTTATACCATATAACGTAATACGTTATAACGTTTTACCATACAACGTAATACGTTATAAAGTTATACCATATAACGTAATCCGTTATAACGTTATATCATATAACGTAAAACGTCATTTCGTTATACCATATATCGTAATACGTTATACCGTTATGCCATATATCATAATACGTTATAACCTGATACCATATAACCTAATACGTTATAACGTTTTACCATATAACGTAATACGTTATAAAGTTATACCATATAACGTAATCCGTTATAACGTTATATCATATAACGTAAAACGTCATTTCGTTATACCATATATCGTAATACGTTATAGCGTTATACCATATAACGTAATACGCTATAACGTTATACCATATAACGTAAAACGTCATATCGTTATACCATATATCGTAATACGTTATAACGTTAAACCATATAACGTAATCCGTTATAACGTTACACAATATAGCGTAATACTATATAACGTTATACCATATAAGGTAATCCGTTAAAACGTTATACTATATAACATAATACTATATAACGTTATACCATATAACTTAATCCGTTATAACGTTCTACCATGTAACGTAATACGTCATAACGTTATACCATATGACGTTATACCATATAACGTAATACGTTATAACGTTATACCATATAACGTAAAACGTCATTTCGTTATACCATATATCGTAATACGTTATAGCGTCATACCATATGACGTTATACCATATAACGTAATACGTTATAACGTTATACCATATCACGTAATACGTTATAACATTATGCCATGTAACGTAATACGTTATAATGATATACCATATAACGTAATACGTTATAACGTTATACCATATAACGTAAAACGTCATTTCTTTATACCATATATCGTAATACGTTATAGCGTCATACCATATGACGTTATACCATATATCGTAATACGTTATAACGTTATACCATATAACGTAATACGTTATAGCGTTATACCATATAACGTAAAACGTCATTTCGTTATACCATATAACGTAATACGTTATTACGTTATACCATATAACGTAAAACGTCATTTCGTTATACCATATAACGTAATACATTATATCGTTATGCCATATATCGTAATACGTTATGACGTTATACCATATAACGTAATACGCTATAACGTTGTACCATATAACGTAAAACGTCATATCGTTACACCATATATCGTAATACGTTATAACGATAAACCATATAACGTAATCCGTTATAACGTTACACCATATAACGTAAAACGTTATTTCGTTATACCATATAACGTAATACGTTATATCGTTATGCCATATATCGTAATACGTTATAACGTTATACCATATAACGTAATACGTTATAACGTTATACCAAATAACGTAAAACGTCATTTCGTTATACCATATATCGTAATACGTTATAGCGTCATACCATATGACGTTATACCATATAACGTAATCCGTTATAACGTTATATCATATAACGTAAAACGTCATTTCGTTATACCATATAACGTAATACGTTATAACGTTGTACCATATCACGTAATACGTTATAACATTATGCCATGTAACGTAATACGTTATAACGTTATACCATATAACGTAATACGTCATAACGTTATACCATATGACGTTATACCTTATAACGTAATACGTTATAACGTTATACCATATCACGTAATACGTCATAACGTTATACCCTATGACGTTTTAATATAACGTAATACGTTATACCGTTATGCCATATATCGTAATACGTTATAACCTTATACCATATAACGTAATACGTTATAACGTTTTACCATACAACGTAATACGTTATAAAGTTATACCATATAACGTAATCCGTTATAACGTTATATCATATAACGTAAAACGTCATTTCGTTATACCATATAACGTAATACGTTATAACGTTATACCATATATCGTAATACGTTATAACGTAATGCCATATAACGTAATACGGTATAACGTTTTGCCATATAACGTAATACGTTATAACGTTAAACCATATAACGTAATCCGTTATAACGTTACACAATATAGCGTAATACTATATAACGTTATACCATATAAGGTAATCCGTTAAAACGTTATACTATATAACATAATACTATATAACGTTATACCATATAACGTAATCCGTTATAACGTTCTACCATGTAACGTAATACTTCATAGCGTTATACCATATGACGTTATACGTCACAACGTTATGGCATACAAAGTTATACCATGTAACGTAATACGTCATAGCGTTATACCATATGACGTTATACCATATAACGTAATACGTTATAACGTTATACCATATCACGTAATACGTTATAACATTATGCCATGTAACGTAATACGTTATAACGTTATACCATATAACGAAATACGTTATAACGTTGTACCATATAACGTAAAACGTCATTTCGTTATACCATATAACGTAATACGTTATAACGTTATACCATATATCGTAATACGTTATAACGTAATGCCATATAACGTAATACGGTATAACGTTTTGCCATATAACGTAATACGTTATTACGTTATACCATATAACGTAAAACGTCATTTCGTTATACCATATAACGTAATACGTTATACCGTTATGCCATATATCGTAATACGTTATAACGTTATGCCATATAACGTAATACGTTATAACGTTATACCAAATAACGTAAGACGTCATTTCGTTTGACCATATAACGTAATACGTTATACCGTTAAACCATATAACGTAATCCGTTATAACGTTACACAATATAGCGTAATACTATATAACGTTATACCATATAACTTAATCCGTTATAGCGTTCTACCATGTAAAGTAATACGTCATAACGTTATACCATATGACGTTATACCATATAACGTAATACGTTATAACGTTATACCATATCACGTAATACGTCATGACGTTATACCCTATGACGTTATATAATATAACGTAATACGTTATACCGTTATGCCATATATCGTAATACGTTATAACGTTATACCATATATCGTAATACGTTATAACGTTATACCATATAACGTAATACGTTATAGCGTTATACCATATAACGTAATCCGTTATAACGTTACACCATATAACGTAAACCGTCATTTCGTTATACCATATAACGTAATACGTTATAACGTTATACCATATAACGTAATACGCTATAACGTTATACCATATAACGTAAAACGTCATATCATTATACCATATATCGTAATACGTTATAGCGTCATACCATATGACGTTATACCATATAACGTAATACGTTATAACGTTGTACCATATCACGTAATACGTTATAACATTATGCCATGTAACGTAATACGTTATAACGTTATACCATATAACGTAATACGTCATAACGTTATACCATATGACGTTATACCTTATAACGTAATACGTTATAACGTTATACCATATCACGTAATACGTCATAACGTTATACCCTATGACGTTTTAATATAACGTAATACGTTATACCGTTATGCCATATATCGTAATACGTTATAACCTTATACCATATAACGTAATACGTTATAACGTTTTACCATACAACGTAATACGTTATAAAGTTATACCATATAACGTAATCCGTTATAACGTTATATCATATAACGTAAAACGTCATTTCGTTATACCATATATCGTAATACGTTATACCGTTATGCCATATATCATAATACGTTATAACCTGATACCATATAACCTAATACGTTATAACGTTTTACCATATAACGTAATACGTTATAAAGTTATACCATATAACGTAATCCGTTATAACGTTATATCATATAACGTAAAACGTCATTTCGTTATACCATATATCGTAATACGTTATAGCGTTATACCATATAACGTAATACGCTATAACGTTATACCATATAACGTAAAACGTCATATCGTTATACCATATATCGTAATACGTTATAACGTTAAACCATATAACGTAATCCGTTATAACGTTACACAATATAGCGTAATACTATATAACGTTATACCATATAAGGTAATCCGTTAAAACGTTATACTATATAACATAATACTATATAACGTTATACCATATAACTTAATCCGTTATAACGTTCTACCATGTAACGTAATACGTCATAACGTTATACCATATGACGTTATACCATATAACGTAATACGTTATAACGTTATACCATATAACGTAAAACGTCATTTCGTTATACCATATATCGTAATACGTTATAGCGTCATACCATATGACGTTATACCATATAACGTAATACGTTATAACGTTATACCATATCACGTAATACGTTATAACATTATGCCATGTAACGTAATACGTTATAATGATATACCATATAACGTAATACGTTATAACGTTATACCATATAACGTAAAACGTCATTTCTTTATACCATATATCGTAATACGTTATAGCGTCATACCATATGACGTTATACCATATATCGTAATACGTTATAACGTTATACCATATAACGTAATACGTTATAGCGTTATACCATATAACGTAAAACGTCATTTCGTTATACCATATAACGTAATACGTTATTACGTTATACCATATAACGTAAAACGTCATTTCGTTATACCATATAACGTAATACATTATATCGTTATGCCATATATCGTAATACGTTATGACGTTATACCATATAACGTAATACGCTATAACGTTGTACCATATAACGTAAAACGTCATATCGTTACACCATATATCGTAATACGTTATAACGATAAACCATATAACGTAATCCGTTATAACGTTACACCATATAACGTAAAACGTTATTTCGTTATACCATATAACGTAATACGTTATATCGTTATGCCATATATCGTAATACGTTATAACGTTATACCATATAACGTAATACGTTATAACGTTATACCAAATAACGTAAAACGTCATTTCGTTATACCATATATCGTAATACGTTATAGCGTCATACCATATGACGTTATACCATATAACGTAATCCGTTATAACGTTATATCATATAACGTAAAACGTCATTTCGTTATACCATATATCGTAATACGTTATAACGTTATACCATATAACGTAATACGTTATAACGTTATACCATATAACGTAATACGTTATAACGTTATACCATATAACGTAAAACGTCATTTCGTTATACCATATAACGTAATACGTTATTACGTTATTCCATATAACGTAAAACGTCATTTCGTTATACCATATAACGTAATACGTTATACCGTTATGCCATATATCGTAATACGTTATAACGTCATACCATATCACGTAATACGTTATAACATTATGCCATGTAACGTAATACGTTATAACGTTATACCATATAACGAAATACGCTATAACGTTGTACCATATAATGTAATACGCTATAGCGTTATATCATATCACGTAAAACGTCATTTCGTTATACCATATAACGTAATACGTTATAACGTTATACCATATATCGTAATACGTTATAACGTAATGCCATATAACGTAATACGGTATAACGTTTTGCCATATAACGTAATACGTTCTAACGTTATACCATATAACATAAAACGTCATTTCGCTATACCATTTATCGTAATACGTTATAACGTCATACCATATAACGCAATAAGCTATAACGCTATACCATATAACGTAATACGTTATAACATTATACCATATAACGTAATACGTTATAAAGTAATACCATGTGACGTAATACGTTATGACGTTATACCATATTACGTAATACGTTATAGCATTACACCATGTAACCTAATACGTTATAGCGTTATACGATATAACGTAATACGTCATAACGTTATACCATATGACGTTATACCATATAACGTTGTACGTTATAACGTTATACCATATCACGTAATACGTCATAACGTTATACCCTATGACGATATATGATATAACGTAATGCGTTATACCGTTATGCCATATATCGTAATCCGTTATAACGTTATACCATATAACGTAATACGTTATAACGTTATACGATATAACGTAATACGTTATAACGTTTTGCCATATATCGTAATACGTTATGACGTTATACCATATACCGTAATACGTTATAACGTAATGCCATATAACGTAATACGGTATAACGTTTTGCCATATAACGTAATACGCTATAACGTTATACCATATAACGTAAAACGTCATATCATTATACCATATATCGTAATACGTTATAGCGTCATACCATATGACGTTATACCATATAACGTAATACGTTATAACGTTGTACCATATCACGTAATACGTTATAACATTATGCCATGTAACGTAATACGTTATAACGTTATACCATATAACGTAATACGTCATAACGTTATACCATATGACGTTATACCTTATAACGTAATACGTTATAACGTTATACCATATCACGTAATACGTCATAACGTTATACCCTATGACGTTTTAATATAACGTAATACGTTATACCGTTATGCCATATATCGTAATACGTTATAACCTTATACCATATAACGTAATACGTTATAACGTTTTACCATACAACGTAATACGTTATAAAGTTATACCATATAACGTAATCCGTTATAACGTTATATCATATAACGTAAAACGTCATTTCGTTATACCATATATCGTAATACGTTATACCGTTATGCCATATATCATAATACGTTATAACCTGATACCATATAACCTAATACGTTATAACGTTTTACCATATAACGTAATACGTTATAAAGTTATACCATATAACGTAATCCGTTATAACGTTATATCATATAACGTAAAACGTCATTTCGTTATACCATATATCGTAATACGTTATAGCGTTATACCATATAACGTAATACGCTATAACGTTATACCATATAACGTAAAACGTCATATCGTTATACCATATATCGTAATACGTTATAACGTTAAACCATATAACGTAATCCGTTATAACGTTACACAATATAGCGTAATACTATATAACGTTATACCATATAAGGTAATCCGTTAAAACGTTATACTATATAACATAATACTATATAACGTTATACCATATAACTTAATCCGTTATAACGTTCTACCATGTAACGTAATACGTCATAACGTTATACCATATGACGTTATACCATATAACGTAATACGTTATAACGTTATACCATATAACGTAAAACGTCATTTCGTTATACCATATATCGTAATACGTTATAGCGTCATACCATATGACGTTATACCATATAACGTAATACGTTATAACGTTATACCATATCACGTAATACGTTATAACATTATGCCATGTAACGTAATACGTTATAATGATATACCATATAACGTAATACGTTATAACGTTATACCATATAACGTAAAACGTCATTTCTTTATACCATATATCGTAATACGTTATAGCGTCATACCATATGACGTTATACCATATATCGTAATACGTTATAACGTTATACCATATAACGTAATACGTTATAGCGTTATACCATATAACGTAAAACGTCATTTCGTTATACCATATAACGTAATACGTTATTACGTTATACCATATAACGTAAAACGTCATTTCGTTATACCATATAACGTAATACATTATATCGTTATGCCATATATCGTAATACGTTATGACGTTATACCATATAACGTAATACGCTATAACGTTGTACCATATAACGTAAAACGTCATATCGTTACACCATATATCGTAATACGTTATAACGATAAACCATATAACGTAATCCGTTATAACGTTACACCATATAACGTAAAACGTTATTTCGTTATACCATATAACGTAATACGTTATATCGTTATGCCATATATCGTAATACGTTATAACGTTATACCATATAACGTAATACGTTATAACGTTATACCAAATAACGTAAAACGTCATTTCGTTATACCATATATCGTAATACGTTATAGCGTCATACCATATGACGTTATACCATATAACGTAATCCGTTATAACGTTATATCATATAACGTAAAACGTCATTTCGTTATACCATATATCGTAATACGTTATAACGTTATACCATATAACGTAATACGTTATAACGTTATACCATATAACGTAATACGTTATAACGTTATACCATATAACGTAAAACGTCATTTCGTTATACCATATAACGTAATACGTTATTACGTTATTCCATATAACGTAAAACGTCATTTCGTTATACCATATAACGTAATACGTTATACCGTTATGCCATATATCGTAATACGTTATAACGTCATACCATATCACGTAATACGTTATAACATTATGCCATGTAACGTAATACGTTATAACGTTATACCATATAACGAAATACGCTATAACGTTGTACCATATAATGTAATACGCTATAGCGTTATATCATATCACGTAAAACGTCATTTCGTTATACCATATAACGTAATACGTTATAACGTTATACCATATATCGTAATACGTTATAACGTAATGCCATATAACGTAATACGGTATAACGTTTTGCCATATAACGTAATACGTTCTAACGTTATACCATATAACATAAAACGTCATTTCGCTATACCATTTATCGTAATACGTTATAACGTCATACCATATAACGCAATAAGCTATAACGCTATACCATATAACGTAATACGTTATAACATTATACCATATAACGTAATACGTTATAAAGTAATACCATGTGACGTAATACGTTATGACGTTATACCATATTACGTAATACGTTATAGCATTACACCATGTAACCTAATACGTTATAGCGTTATACGATATAACGTAATACGTCATAACGTTATACCATATGACGTTATACCATATAACGTTGTACGTTATAACGTTATACCATATCACGTAATACGTCATAACGTTATACCCTATGACGATATATGATATAACGTAATGCGTTATACCGTTATGCCATATATCGTAATCCGTTATAACGTTATACCATATAACGTAATACGTTATAACGTTATACGATATAACGTAATACGTTATAACGTTTTGCCATATATCGTAATACGTTATGACGTTATACCATATACCGTAATACGTTATAACGTAATGCCATATAACGTAATACGGTATAACGTTTTGCCATATAACGTAATACGTTCTAACGTTATACCATATAACATAGAACGTTATTTCTTTATACCATATAACGTAATACGTTATAACGTTATACCATATATCGTAATACGTTATAACGTTATACCATATAACGTTATACGTCATATAGTTATACCATATGACGTTATACCATATAACGTAGTACGTTATAACGTTATACCATATCACGTAATACGTCATAACGTTATACCCTATTACGTTACATAATATAACGTAATTCGTTATACCGTTATGCCATATATCGTAACACGTTATAACGTTATACCATTTAACGTAATACGTTAAAACGTTATACCATGTAACGTAATTAGTTGTAACGTTATACCATATAACGTAATCCGTTATAACGTTATACCATATAACGTAAAACGTCATTTCTTTATACTTTTTCTTTATAATGTAATACGATATAACGTTATAGCATATAACGTAATACGTTATATCGTTATACCATATAACGTAATAGGATATAACGTTATAGCATACAACGTAATACGTTATAACGTTAAACCATATAACGTTACCGTTATAACGTTATACCATATAGCGTAACACTATATAACGTTATAGCATATAATGTAATCCGTTATAACGTTATACTATATAACATAATACTATATAACGTTATACCATATAACGTAATCCGTTATAACGTTCTACCATGTAACGTAATACGTCATAACGTTATACCATATGACGTTATACCATATAACGTAATACGTTATAACGTTATACCATATCACGTAATACGTAATGACGTTATACCCTATGACGTTATACCATATAACGTAATACGCTATAACGTTATACCATATAACGTAAAACGTCATATCGTTATACCATATATCGTAATACGTTATAACGTTAAACCATATAACGTAATCCGTTATAACGTTACACCATATAACGTAAAACGTCATTTCGTTATACCATATAACGTAATACGTTATATCGTTATGCCATATATCGTAATACGTTATACCTTTATGCCATATATCGTAATACGTTATAACCTGATACCATATAACGTAATACGTTATAACGTTTTACCATATAACGTAATACGTTATAAAGTTATACCATGTAACGTAAAACGTCATTTCGTTATACCATATATCGTAATACGTTATAGCGTCATACCATATGACGTTATACCATATAACGTAATCCGTTATAACGTTATATCATATAACGTAAAACGTCATTTCGTTATACCATATATCGTAATACGTTATAACGTTATACCATATAACGTAATACGTTATAACGTTATACCATATAACGTAATACGTTATAACGTTATACCATATAACGTAAAACGTCATTTCGTTATACCATATAACGTAATACGTTATACCGTTATGCCATATATCGTAATACGTTATAACGTTATACCATATCACGTAATACGTTATAACATTATGCCATGTAACGTAATACGTTATAACGTTATACCATATAACGAAATACGCTATAACGTTGTACCATATAATGTAATACGCTATAGCGTTATATCATATCACGTAAAACGTCATTTCGTTATACCATATAACGTAATACGTTATAACGTTATACCATATATCGTAATACGTTATAATATAATGCCATATAACGTAATACGGTATAACGTTTTGCCATATAACGTAATACGTTATAACATTATACCATATAACGTAATACGTTATAAAGTAATACCATGTGACGTAATACGTTATAACGTTATACCATATTACGTAATACGTTATAGCATTACACCATGTAACCTAATACGTTATAGCGTTATACCATATAACGTAATACGTCATAACGTTATACCATATGACGTTATACCATATAACGTTGTACGTTATAACGTTATACCATATCACGTAATACGTCATAACGTTATACCCTATGACGATATATGATATAACGTAATACGTTATACCGTTATGCCATATATCGTAATACGTTATAACGTTATACCATATAACGTAATACGTTATAACGTTATACCATATAACGTAAAACGTCATTTCGTTATACCATATAACGTAATACGTTATTACGTTATTCCATATAACGTAAAACGTCATTTCGTTATACCATATAACGTAATACGTTATACCGTTATGCCATATATCGTAATACGTTATAACGTCATACCATATCACGTAATACGTTATAACATTATGCCATGTAACGTAATACGTTATAACGTTATACCATATAACGAAATACGCTATAACGTTGTACCATATAATGTAATACGCTATAGCGTTATATCATATCACGTAAAACGTCATTTCGTTATACCATATAACGTAATACGTTATAACGTTATACCATATATCGTAATACGTTATAACGTAATGCCATATAACGTAATACGGTATAACGTTTTGCCATATAACGTAATACGTTCTAACGTTATACCATATAACATAAAACGTCATTTCGCTATACCATTTATCGTAATACGTTATAACGTCATACCATATAACGCAATAAGCTATAACGCTATACCATATAACGTAATACGTTATAACATTATACCATATAACGTAATACGTTATAAAGTAATACCATGTGACGTAATACGTTATGACGTTATACCATATTACGTAATACGTTATAGCATTACACCATGTAACCTAATACGTTATAGCGTTATACGATATAACGTAATACGTCATAACGTTATACCATCTGACGTTATACCATATAACGTTGTACGTTATAACGTTATACCATATCACGTAATACGTCATAACGTTATACCCTATGACGATATATGATATAACGTAATACGTTATACCGTTATGCCATATATCGTAATCCGTTATAACGTTATACCATATAACGTAATACGTTATAACGTTATACCATATAACGTAATACGTTATAACGTTATACCATATAACATAAAACGTTATTTCTTTATACCATATAACGTAATACGTTATAACGTTATACCATATATCGTAATACGTTATAACGTTATACCATATAACGTTATACGTCATATAGTTATACCATATGACGTTACATAATATAACGTAATACGTTATACCGTTATGCCATATATCGTAACACGTTATAACGTTATACCATTTAACGTAATACGTTAAAACGTTATACCATGTAACGTAATTAGTTGTAACGTTATACCATATAACGTAATCCGTTATAACGTTATACCATATAACGTAAAACGTCATTTCTTTATACTTTTTCTTTATAATGTAATACGATATAACGTTATAGCATATAACGTAATACGTTATATCGTTATACCATATAACGTAATAGGATATAACGTTATAGCATACAACGTAATACGTTATAACGTTAAACCATATAACGTTACCGTTATAACGTTATACCATATAGCGTAACACTATATAACGTTATAGCATATAATGTAATCCGTTATAACGTTATACTATATAACATAATACTATATAACGTTATACCATATAACGTAATCCGTTATAACGTTCTACCATGTAACGTAATACGTCATAACGTTATACCATATGACGTTATACCATATAACGTAATACGTTATAACGTTATACCATATCACGTAATACGTAATGACGTTATACCCTATGACGTTATACCATATAACGTAATACGCTATAACGTTATACCATATAACGTAAAACGTCATATCGTTATACCATATATCGTAATACGTTATAACGTTAAACCATATAACGTAATCCGTTATAACGTTACACCATATAACGTAAAACGTCATTTCGTTATACCATATAACGTAATACGTTATATCGTAATGCCATATATCGTAATACGTTATAACGTTATACCATATCACGTAATACGTTATAACATTATGCCATGTAACGTAATACGTTATAACGTTATACCATATAACGAAATACGCTATAACGTTGTACCATATAATGTAATACGCTATAGCGTTATATCATATCACGTAAAACGTCATTTCGTTATACCATATAACGTAATACGTTATAACGTTATACCATATATCGTAATACGTTATAACATAATGCCATATAACGTAATACGGTATAACGTTTTGCCATATAACGTAATACGTTCTAACGTTATACCATATAACATAAAACGTCATTTCGCTATACCATTTATCGTAATACGTTATAACGTCATACCATATACCGCAATAAGCTATAACGCTATACCATATAACGTAATACGTTATAACATTATACCATATAACGTAATACGTTATAAAGTAATACCATGTGACGTAATACGTTATAACGTTATACCATATTACGTAATACGTTATAGCATTACACCATGTAACCTAATACGTTATAGCGTTATACCATATAACGTAATACGTCATAACGTTATACCATATGACGTTATACCATATAACGTTGTACGTTATAACGTTATACCATATCACGTAATACGTCATAACGTTATACCCTATGACGATATATGATATAACGTAATACGTTATACCGTTATGCCATATATCGTAATACGTTATAACGTTATACCATATAACGTAATACGTTATAACGTTATACCATATAACGTAATACGTTATAACGTTATACCATATAACATAAAACGTCATTTCGCTATACCATTTATCGTAATACGTTATAACGTCATACCATATAACGCAATAAGCTCTAACGTTATACCATATAACGTAATACGTTATAAAGTAATACCATGTAACGTAATACGTTATAAAGTTATACGATATAACGTAATACGTTATAACGTTTTGCCATATATCGTAATACGTTATGACGTTATACCATATAACGTAAAACGTTATTTCTTTATACCATATAACGTAATCCGTTATAACGTTATATCATATAACGTAAAACGTCATTTCGTTATACCATATATCGTAATACGTTATAACGTTATACCATATAACGTAAAACGTCATTTCGTTATACCATATAACGTAATACGTTATTACGTTATTCCATATAACGTAAAACGTCATTTCGTTATACCATATAACGTAATACGTTATACCGTTATGCCATATATCGTAATACGTTATAACGTTATACCATATCACGTAATACGTTATAACATTATGCCATGTAACGTAATACGTTATAACGTTATACCATATAACGAAATACGCTATAACGTTGTACCATATAATGTAATACGCTATAGCGTTATATCATATCACGTAAAACGTCATTTCGTTATACCATATAACGTAATACGTTATAACGTTATACCATATATCGTAATACGTTATAACGTAATGCCATATAACGTAATACGGTATAACGTTTTGCCATATAACGTAATACGTTCTAACGTTATACCATATAACATAAAACGTCATTTCGCTATACCATTTATCGTAATACGTTATAACGTCATACCATATAACGCAATAAGCTATAACGCTATACCATATAACGTAATACGTTATAACATTATACCATATAACGTAATACGTTATAAAGTAATACCATGTGACGTAATACGTTATGACGTTATACCATATTACGTAATACGTTATAGCATTACACCATGTAACCTAATACGTTATAGCGTTATACGATATAACGTAATACGTCATAACGTTATACCATATGACGTTATACCATATAACTTTGTACGTTATAACGTTATACCATATCACGTAATACGTCATAACGTTATACCCTATTACGTTACATAATATAACGTAATACGTTATACCGTTATGACATATATCGTAACACGTTATAACGTTATACCATTTAACGTAATACGTTAAAACGTTATACCATGTAACGTAATTAGTTATAACGTTATACCATATAACGTAATCCGTTATAACGTTATACCATATAACGTAAATCGTCATTTCGTTATACCATATATCGTAATACGTTATAACGTTATACCATATAACGTAATACGTTACAAAGTTATACGATATAACGTAATACGTTATAACGTTATAGCATACAACGTAATACGTTATAACGTTATACCATATAACGTAATACGTTATAAAGTTATATCATATAACGTAACACTATATAACGTTATAGCATATAATGTAATCCGTTATAACGTTATACTATATAACATAATACTATATAACGTTATACCATATAACGTAATCCGTTATAACGTTCTACCATGTAACGTAATACGTCATAACGTTATACCATATGACGTTATACCATATAACGTAATACGTTATAACGTTATACCATATCACGTAATACGTAATGACGTTATACCCTATGACGTTATACCATATAACGTAATACGCTATAACGTTATACCATGTAACGTAAAACGTCATATCGTTATACCATATATCGTAATACGTTATAACGTTAAACCATATAACGTAATCCGTTAAAACGTTACACCATATAACGTAAAACGTCATTTCGTTATACCATATAACGTAATACGTTATATCGTTATGCCATATATCGTAATACGTTATACCGTTATGCCATATATCGTAATACGTTATAACCTGATACCATATAACGTAATACGTTATAACGTTTTACCATATAACGTAATACGTTATAAAGTTATACCATATAACGTAATCCGTTATAACGTTATATCATATAACGTAAAACGTCATTTCGTTATGCCATATATCGTAATACGTTATAACGTTATACCATATATCGTAATACGTTATAACGTTATTCCATATAACGTAATACGTTATAGCGTTATACCATATAACGTAAAACGTCATTTCGTTATACCATATAACGTAATACGTTATTACGTTATACCATATATCGTAAAACGTCATTTCGTTATACCATATATCGTAATACGTTATAGCGTCATACCATATGACGTTATACCATATAACGTAATCCGTTATAACGTTATATCATATAACGTAAAACGTCATTTCGTTATACCATATATCGTAATACGTTATAACGTTATACCATATAACGTAATACGTTATAACGTTATACCATATAACGTAATACGTTATAACGTTATACCATATAACGTAAAACGTCATTTCGTTATACCATATAACGTAATACGTTATTACGTTATTCCATATAACGTAAAACGTCATTTCGTTATACCATATAACGTAATACGTTATACCGTTATGCCATATATCGTAATACGTTATAACGTTATACCATATCACGTAATACGTTATAACATTATGCCATGTAACGTAATACGTTATAACGTTATACCATATAACGAAATACGCTATAACGTTGTACCATATAATGTAATACGCTATAGCGTTATATCATATCACGTAAAACGTCATTTCGTTATACCATATAACGTAATACGTTATAACGTTATACCATATATCGTAATACGTTATAACATAATGCCATATAACGTAATACGGTATAACGTTTTGCCATATAACGTAATACGTTCTAACGTTATACCATATAACATAAAACGTCATTTCGCTATACCATTTATCGTAATACGTTATAACGTCATACCATATAACGCAATAAGCTATAACGCTATGCCATATAACGTAATACGTTATAACATTATACCATATAACGTAATACGTTATAAAGTAATACCATGTGACGTAATACGTTATAACGTTATACCATATTACGTAATACGTTATAGCATTACACCATGTAACCTAATACGTTATAGCGTTATACCATATAACGTAATACGTCATAACGTTATACCATATGACGTTATACCATATAACGTTGTACGTTATAACGTTATACCATATCACGTAATGCGTCATAACGTTATACCCTATGACGATATATGATATAACGTAATACGTAATACCGTTATGCCATATATCGTAATACGTTATAACGTTATACCATATAACGTAATACGTTATAACGTGATACCATATAACGTAATACGTTATAACGTTATACCATATAACATAAAACGTCATTTCGCTATACCATTTATCGTAATACGTTATAACGTCATACCATATAACGCAATAAGCTCTAACGTTATACCATATAACGTAATACGTTATAAAGTAATACCATGTAACGTAATACGTTATAAAGTTATACGATATAACGTAATACGTTATAACGTTTTGCCATATATCGTAATACGTTATGACGTTATACCATATAACGTAAAACGTTATTTCTTTATACCATATAACGTAATACGTTATAACGTTATACCATATATCGTAATACGTTATAACGTTATACCATATAACGTAAAAAGTCATATCATTATACCATATATCGTAATACGTTATAACGTTAAACCATATAACGTAATACGTTATAACGTTATACCATATAACGTAATCCGTTATAACGTTATACCATATAACGTAATACGTTATAACGTTACACCATATAACGTAAAACGTCATTTCGTTATACCATATAACGTAATGCGTTATATCGTTATGCCATATATCGTAATACGTTATAACGATATACCATATAACGTAATACGTTATATCGTTATACCATATAACGTAAAACGTCATTTCGATATACCATATATCGTAATACGTTATAGCGTCATACCATATGACGTTATACCATATAACGTAATACGTTATAACGTTATACCATATCACGTAATACGTTATAACATTATGCCATGTAACGTAATACGTTATAACGTTATACCATATAACGTAATACGTCATAACGTTATACCATCTGACGTTATACCTTATAACGTAATACGTTATAACGTTATACCATATCACGTAATACGTCATAACGTTATACCCTATGACGTTATAATATAACGTAATACGTTATACCGTTATGCCATATATCGTAATACGTTATAACCTTATACCATATAACGTAATACGTTATAACGTTTTACCATATAACGTAATACGTTATAAAGTTATACCATATAACGTAATCCGTTATAACGTTATATCATATAATGTAAAACGTCATTTCGTTATACCATATATCGTAATACGTTATACCGTTATGCCATATATCGTAATACGTTATAACCTTATACCATATAACGTAATACGTTATAACGTTTTACCATATAACGTAATCCGTTATAACGTTATACCATACAACGTAAAGCGTCCTTTTGTTATACCATATACGTAATACGTTACAACGTTATACCATATAACGTAATATCTTATAACGTTATGCCATATAACGTGATACGTTATAACGATATACCATATAATGTAATACGTTATAACGTTATACCATATAATGTAATACGTTATAACGTTATACCATATAACGTAATACGTTATAACGGTATACCATATAACGTAATAAGTTATAACGTTATACCATATAACGTAATCCGTTATACCGTTATACCATACAACGTAAAGCGTCCTTTTGTTATACCATATATCGTAATACATTATAACGTCATACCATACAACGTAATACGTTACAACGTTATACCATATGACGTAATACGTCATAACGTTATACCCTATGACGTTATATAATATAACGTAAAACGTCATTTCGTTATACCGTATATCGTAATACGTTATAACGTTATACCATATAACGTAATACGTTACAACGTTATACCATATCACGTAATGCGTCATAGCGTTATATCCTGTGACGTTATATAATATGACGTAATACGTTATACCGTTATGCCATATATCGTAATACGTTATAACGTTATACCATATCACGTAATACGTCATAACGTTATACCCTATGACGTTATATAATATAACGTAATACGTTATACCGTTATGCCATAACTCGTAATACAGTATAACGTTATGCCATATATCGTAATACGTTATAACGTTATACCATATCACGTAATACGTCATAACGTTATACCCTATGACGTTATATAATATAACGTAATACGTTATACCGTTATGCCATAACTCGTAATACAGTATAACGTTATGCCATATAACGTAATACGTTATAACGTTATACCATATCACGTAATACGTCATATCGTTATACCATATGACGTTATATAATATAACGTAATAAGTTATACCGTTATGCCATATATCGTTATACGTTATAACGTTATACCATATAACGTAATACGTTATAACGTCATACCATATAACGCAATAAGTTATAACGTTATTCCACATAACGTAATACGTTACAGAGTAATACCATGTAACGTAATACGTTATAACGTTATACCATACAACGTAATACATTATAACGTTATAGCTTTCAACGTTATACCACAAAACGTAATACGTTATAACTTTATACCATATATCGTAATCCGTTATAACGTTATGCTATATAGCGTAATACGTTATAACGTTATACCATATATCGTAATCCGTTATAACGTTATAACATACAACGTAAAGCGTCATTTCGTTGTACCATATATCGTAATACGTTATAAAGTTGAACCATATAACGTAATACGTTATAACGTTATAGCATACAACGTAATACGTTATAACGTTATACCATATAACGTAATACGTTCTAACGTTATACCATATAACGTAAAACGGCACTTCGTTATACCATATAACGTAACACGTTATAACGTTATACCATATAACGTAATACGTTATAACGTTATACCATATAACGTAATACGTTATAACGTTGTACCATATAACGTAGAACGTCATTTCGTTATACCATATAACGTAATACGTTATAACGTAATGCCATATAACCTAATACGTTATAACGTTATACCATATAACGTAATATGTTATAACGTCGTACCATATAACGTAATACGTTATAACGTTATAGCATACAACGTAATACGTTATAACGTTATACCATATAACGTAATACGTTCTAACGTTATACCATATAACGTAAAACGGCACTTCGTTATACCATATAACGTAATACGTTATAACGTTATACCATTCAACGTTATACCACAAAACGTAATACGTTATTACGTTATACCATATAACGTAAAACGTCATTTCGTTATACCATATAACGTAATACATTATATCGTTATGCCATATATCGTAATACGTTATGACGTTATACCATATAACGTAATACGCTATAACGTTATACCATATAACGTAAAACGTCATATCGTTATACCATATATCGTAATACGTTATAACGTTAAACCATATAACGTAATCCGTTATAACGTTACACCATATAACGTAAAACGTCATTTCGTTATACCATATATCGTAATACGTTATAACGTTATATCATATAACGTAATACGCTATAACGTTATACCATATAACGTAAAACGTCATATCGTTATACCATATATCGTAATACGTTATAACGTTAAACCATATAACGTAATCCGTTATAACGTTACACCATATAACGTAAAACGTCATTTCGTTATACCATATAACGTAATACGTTATATCGTTATGCCACATATCGTAATACGTTATAACGATATACCATATAACGTAATACGTTATAACGTTATACCATATAACGTAAAACGTCATTTCGTTATACCATATATCGTAATACGTTATAGCGTCATACCATATGACGTTATACATTACATCGTTATGCCATATATCGTAATACGTTATGACGTTACACCATATAACGTAATACGCTATAACGTTATACCATATAACGTAATCCGTTATAACGTTACACAATATAGCGTAATACTATATAACGTTATACCAAATAACTTAAGACGTCATTTCGTTTGACCATATAACGTAATACGTTATAACGTTAAACCATATAACGTAATCCGTTATAACGTTACACAATATAGCGTAATACTATATAACGTTATACCATATATGGTAATCCGTTAAAACGTTATACTATATAACATAATACTATATAACGTTAAACTATATAACGTAATCCGTTATAACGTTCTACCATGTAACGTAATACTTCATAGCGTTATACCATATGACGTTATACGTCACAACGTTATGGCATACAAAGTTATACCATGTAACGTAATACGTCATAGCGTTATACCATATGACGTTATACCATATAACGTAATACGTTATAACGTTATACCATATCACGTAATACGTTATAACATTATGCCATGTAACGTAAAACGTCATTTCGTTATACCATATAACGCAATACGCTATAACGTTATACCATATAACGTAAAACGTCATATCGTTATACCATATATCGTAATACGTTATAACGTTAAATCATATAACGTAATCCGTTATAACGTTACACCATATAACGTAAAACGTCATTTCGTTATACCACATAACGTAATACGTTATATCGTTATGCCATATATCGTAATACGTTATAACGATATACCATATAACGTAATACGTTATAACGTTATACCATATAACGTAAAACGTCATTTCGTTATACCATATATCGTAATACGTTATAGCGTCATACCATATGACGTTATACATTACATCGTTATGCCATATATCGTAATACGTTATGACGTTATACCATATAACGTAATACGCTATAACGTTATACCATATAACGTAAAACGTCATATCGTTATACCATATAACGTAAAACGTCATATCGTTATACCATATAACGTAATACGTTATAACGTTAAACCATATAACGTAATCCGTTATAACGTTACACCATATAACGTAAAACGTCATTTCGTTATTCCATATAACGTAATACGTTATATCGTTATGCCATATATCGTAATACGTTATAACCTTATACCATATAACGTAATACGTTATAACGTCATACCATATAACGTAGAACGTCATTTCGTTATACCATATAACGTAATACGTTATTACGTTATACCATATAACGTAAGACGTCATTTCGTTTGACCATATAACGTAATACGTTATAACGTTAAACCATATAACGTAATCCGTTATAACGTTACACAATATAGCGTAATACTATATAACGTTATACCATATATGGTAATCCGTTAAAACGTTATACTATATAACATAATACTATATAACGTTAAACTATATAGCGTAATCCGTTATAACGTTCTACCATGTAACGTAATACTTCATAGCGTTATACCATATGACGTTATACGTCACAACGTTATGGCATACAAAGTTATACCATGTAACGTAATACGTCATAGCGCTATACCGTATGACGTTATACCATTTAACGTAATACGTTATAACGTTATACCATATCACTTAATACGTTATAACATTTACCATGTAACGTAAAACGTCATTTCGTTATACCATATAACGAAATACGTTATAACGTTGTACCATATAATGTAATACGCTATAGCGTTATAACATATCACGTAAAACGTCATTTCGTTATACCATATATCTTAATACGTTATAACGTAATGCCATATAACATAATACGGTATAACGTCTTGCCATATAACGTAATACGTTCTAACGTTATACCATATAACGTGATACGTTATAACGATATACCATATAACGTAACACGTTATAACGTTATACCATATAACGTAATACGTTATAACGTTATACCATATAACGTAATACGTTATAACGTTGTACCATATAACGTAGAACGTCATTTCGTTATACCATATAACGTAATACGTTATAACGTAATGCCATATAACCTAATACGTTATAACGTTATACCATATAACGTAATATGTTATAACGTCGTACCATATAACGTAATACGTTATAACGTTATAGCATACAACGTAATACGTTATAACGTTATACCATATAACGTAATACGTTCTAACGTTATACCATATAACGTAAAACGGCACTTCGTTATACCATATAACGTAATACGTTATAACGTTATACCATTCAACGTTATACCACAAAACGTAATACGTTATTACGTTATACCATATAACGTAAAACGTCATTTCGTTATACCATATAACGTAATACATTATATCGTTATGCCATATATCGTAATACGTTATGACGTTATACCATATAACGTAATACGCTATAACGTTATACCATATAACGTAAAACGTCATATCGTTATACCATATATCGTAATTCGTTATAACGTTAAACCATATAACGTAATCCGTTATAACGTTACACCATATAACGTAAAACGTCATTTCGTTATACCATATAACGTAATACGTTATATCGTTATGCCATATATCGTAATACGTTATACCGTTATGCCATATATCGTAATACGTTATAACCTGATACCATATAACGTAAAACGTCATTTCGTTATACCATATAACGTAATACGTTATAACGTTATACCATATATCGTAATACGTTATAACATAATGCCATATAACGTAATACGGTATAACGTTTTGCCATATAACGTAATACGTTCTAACGTTATACCATATAACATAAAACGTCATTTCGCTATACCATTTATCGTAATACGTTATAACGTCATACCATATAACGCAATAAGCTATAACGCTATGCCATATAACGTAATACGTTATAACATTATACCATATAACGTAATACGTTATAAAGTAATACCATGTGACGTAATACGTTATAACGTTATACCATATTACGTAATACGTTATAGCATTACACCATGTAACCTAATACGTTATAGCGTTATACCATATAACGTAATACGTCATAACGTTATACCATATGACGTTATACCATATAACGTTGTACGTTATAACGTTATACCATATCACGTAATGCGTCATAACGTTATACCCTATGACGATATATGATATAACGTAATACGTTATACCGTTATGCCATATATCGTAATACGTTATAACGTTATACCATATAACGTAATACGTTATAACGTGATACCATATAACGTAATACGTTATAACGTTATACCATATAACATAAAACGTCATTTCGCTATACCATTTATCGTAATACGTTATAACGTCATACCATATAACGCAATAAGCTCTAACGTTATACCATATAACGTAATACGTTATAAAGTAATACCATGTAACGTAATACGTTATAAAGTTATACGATATAACGTAATACGTTATAACGTTTTGCCATATATCGTAATACGTTATGACGTTATACCATATAACGTAAAACGTTATTTCTTTATACCATATAACGTAATACGTTATAACGTTATACCATATATCGTAATACGTTATAACGTTATACCATATAACGTAAAAAGTCATATCATTATACCATATATCGTAATACGTTATAACGTTAAACCATATAACGTAATACGTTATAACGTTATACCATATAACGTAATCCGTTATAACGTTATACCATATAACGTAATACGTTATAACGTTACACCATATAACGTAAAACGTCATTTCGTTATACCATATAACGTAATGCGTTATATCGTTATGCCATATATCGTAATACGTTATAACGATATACCATATAACGTAATACGTTATATCGTTATACCATATAACGTAAAACGTCATTTCGATATACCATATATCGTAATACGTTATAGCGTCATACCATATGACGTTATACCATATAACGTAATACGTTATAACGTTATACCATATCACGTAATACGTTATAACATTATGCCATGTAACGTAATACGTTATAACGTTATACCATATAACGTAATACGTCATAACGTTATACCATCTGACGTTATACCTTATAACGTAATACGTTATAACGTTATACCATATCACGTAATACGTCATAACGTTATACCCTATGACGTTATAATATAACGTAATACGTTATACCGTTATGCCATATATCGTAATACGTTATAACCTTATACCATATAACGTAATACGTTATAACGTTTTACCATATAACGTAATACGTTATAAAGTTATACCATATAACGTAATCCGTTATAACGTTATATCATATAACGTAAAACGTCATTTCGTTATACCATATATCGTAATACGTTATACCGTTATGCCATATATCGTAATACGTTATAACCTTATACCATATAACGTAATACGTTATAACGTTTTACCATATAACGTAATCCGTTATAACGTTATACCATACAACGTAAAGCGTCCTTTTGTTATACCATATACGTAATACGTTACAACGTTATACCATATAACGTAATATCTTATAACGTTATGCCATATAACGTGATACGTTATAACGATATACCATATAATGTAATACGTTATAACGTTATACCATATAATGTAATACGTTATAACGTTATACCATATAACGTAATACGTTATAACGGTATACCATATAACGTAATAAGTTATAACGTTATACCATATAACGTAATCCGTTATACCGTTATACCATACAACGTAAAGCGTCCTTTTGTTATACCATATATCGTAATACATTATAACGTCATACCATACAACGTAATACGTTACAACGTTATACCATATGACGTAATACGTCATAACGTTATACCCTATGACGTTATATAATATAACGTAAAACGTCATTTCGTTATACCGTATATCGTAATACGTTATAACGTTATACCATATAACGTAATACGTTACAACGTTATACCATATCACGTAATGCGTCATAGCGTTATATCCTGTGACGTTATATAATATGACGTAATACGTTATACCGTTATGCCATATATCGTAATACGTTATAACGTTATACCATATCACGTAATACGTCATAACGTTATACCCTATGACGTTATATAATATAACGTAATACGTTATACCGTTATGCCATAACTCGTAATACAGTATAACGTTATGCCATATATCGTAATACGTTATAACGTTATACCATATCACGTAATACGTCATAACGTTATACCCTATGACGTTATATAATATAACGTAATACGTTATACCGTTATGCCATAACTCGTAATACAGTATAACGTTATGCCATATAACGTAATACGTTATAACGTTATACCATATCACGTAATACGTCATATCGTTATACCATATGACGTTATATAATATAACGTAATAAGTTATACCGTTATGCCATATATCGTTATACGTTATAACGTTATACCATATAACGTAATACGTTATAACGTCATACCATATAACGCAATAAGTTATAACGTTATTCCACATAACGTAATACGTTACAGAGTAATACCATGTAACGTAATACGTTATAACGTTATACCATACAACGTAATACATTATAACGTTATAGCTTTCAACGTTATACCACAAAACGTAATACGTTATAACTTTATACCATATATCGTAATCCGTTATAACGTTATGCTATATAGCGTAATACGTTATAACGTTATACCATATATCGTAATCCGTTATAACGTTATAACATACAACGTAAAGCGTCATTTCGTTGTACCATATATCGTAATACGTTATAAAGTTGAACCATATAACGTAATACGTTATAACGTTATAGCATACAACGTAATACGTTATAACGTTATACCATATAACGTAATACGTTCTAACGTTATACCATATAACGTAAAACGGCACTTCGTTATACCATATAACGTAACACGTTATAACGTTATACCATATAACGTAATACGTTATAACGTTATACCATATAACGTAATACGTTATAACGTTGTACCATATAACGTAGAACGTCATTTCGTTATACCATATAACGTAATACGTTATAACGTAATGCCATATAACCTAATACGTTATAACGTTATACCATATAACGTAATATGTTATAACGTCGTACCATATAACGTAATACGTTATAACGTTATAGCATACAACGTAATACGTTATAACGTTATACCATATAACGTAATACGTTCTAACGTTATACCATATAACGTAAAACGGCACTTCGTTATACCATATAACGTAATACGTTATAACGTTATACCATTCAACGTTATACCACAAAACGTAATACGTTATTACGTTATACCATATAACGTAAAACGTCATTTCGTTATACCATATAACGTAATACATTATATCGTTATGCCATATATCGTAATACGTTATGACGTTATACCATATAACGTAATACGCTATAACGTTATACCATATAACGTAAAACGTCATATCGTTATACCATATATCGTAATACGTTATAACGTTAAACCATATAACGTAATCCGTTATAACGTTACACCATATAACGTAAAACGTCATTTCGTTATACCATATATCGTAATACGTTATAACGTTATATCATATAACGTAATACGCTATAACGTTATACCATATAACGTAAAACGTCATATCGTTATACCATATATCGTAATACGTTATAACGTTAAACCATATAACGTAATCCGTTATAACGTTACACCATATAACGTAAAACGTCATTTCGTTATACCATATAACGTAATACGTTATATCGTTATGCCACATATCGTAATACGTTATAACGATATACCATATAACGTAATACGTTATAACGTTATACCATATAACGTAAAACGTCATTTCGTTATACCATATATCGTAATACGTTATAGCGTCATACCATATGACGTTATACATTACATCGTTATGCCATATATCGTAATACGTTATGACGTTACACCATATAACGTAATACGCTATAACGTTATACCATATAACGTAATCCGTTATAACGTTACACAATATAGCGTAATACTATATAACGTTATACCAAATAACTTAAGACGTCATTTCGTTTGACCATATAACGTAATACGTTATAACGTTAAACCATATAACGTAATCCGTTATAACGTTACACAATATAGCGTAATACTATATAACGTTATACCATATATGGTAATCCGTTAAAACGTTATACTATATAACATAATACTATATAACGTTAAACTATATAACGTAATCCGTTATAACGTTCTACCATGTAACGTAATACTTCATAGCGTTATACCATATGACGTTATACGTCACAACGTTATGGCATACAAAGTTATACCATGTAACGTAATACGTCATAGCGTTATACCATATGACGTTATACCATATAACGTAATACGTTATAACGTTATACCATATCACGTAATACGTTATAACATTATGCCATGTAACGTAAAACGTCATTTCGTTATACCATATAACGCAATACGCTATAACGTTATACCATATAACGTAAAACGTCATATCGTTATACCATATATCGTAATACGTTATAACGTTAAATCATATAACGTAATCCGTTATAACGTTACACCATATAACGTAAAACGTCATTTCGTTATACCACATAACGTAATACGTTATATCGTTATGCCATATATCGTAATACGTTATAACGATATACCATATAACGTAATACGTTATAACGTTATACCATATAACGTAAAACGTCATTTCGTTATACCATATATCGTAATACGTTATAGCGTCATACCATATGACGTTATACATTACATCGTTATGCCATATATCGTAATACGTTATGACGTTATACCATATAACGTAATACGCTATAACGTTATACCATATAACGTAAAACGTCATATCGTTATACCATATAACGTAAAACGTCATATCGTTATACCATATAACGTAATACGTTATAACGTTAAACCATATAACGTAATCCGTTATAACGTTACACCATATAACGTAAAACGTCATTTCGTTATTCCATATAACGTAATACGTTATATCGTTATGCCATATATCGTAATACGTTATAACCTTATACCATATAACGTAATACGTTATAACGTCATACCATATAACGTAGAACGTCATTTCGTTATACCATATAACGTAATACGTTATTACGTTATACCATATAACGTAAGACGTCATTTCGTTTGACCATATAACGTAATACGTTATAACGTTAAACCATATAACGTAATCCGTTATAACGTTACACAATATAGCGTAATACTATATAACGTTATACCATATATGGTAATCCGTTAAAACGTTATACTATATAACATAATACTATATAACGTTAAACTATATAGCGTAATCCGTTATAACGTTCTACCATGTAACGTAATACTTCATAGCGTTATACCATATGACGTTATACGTCACAACGTTATGGCATACAAAGTTATACCATGTAACGTAATACGTCATAGCGCTATACCGTATGACGTTATACCATTTAACGTAATACGTTATAACGTTATACCATATCACTTAATACGTTATAACATTTACCATGTAACGTAAAACGTCATTTCGTTATACCATATAACGAAATACGTTATAACGTTGTACCATATAATGTAATACGCTATAGCGTTATAACATATCACGTAAAACGTCATTTCGTTATACCATATATCTTAATACGTTATAACGTAATGCCATATAACATAATACGGTATAACGTCTTGCCATATAACGTAATACGTTCTAACGTTATACCATATAACGTGATACGTTATAACGATATACCATATAACGTAACACGTTATAACGTTATACCATATAACGTAATACGTTATAACGTTATACCATATAACGTAATACGTTATAACGTTGTACCATATAACGTAGAACGTCATTTCGTTATACCATATAACGTAATACGTTATAACGTAATGCCATATAACCTAATACGTTATAACGTTATACCATATAACGTAATATGTTATAACGTCGTACCATATAACGTAATACGTTATAACGTTATAGCATACAACGTAATACGTTATAACGTTATACCATATAACGTAATACGTTCTAACGTTATACCATATAACGTAAAACGGCACTTCGTTATACCATATAACGTAATACGTTATAACGTTATACCATTCAACGTTATACCACAAAACGTAATACGTTATTACGTTATACCATATAACGTAAAACGTCATTTCGTTATACCATATAACGTAATACATTATATCGTTATGCCATATATCGTAATACGTTATGACGTTATACCATATAACGTAATACGCTATAACGTTATACCATATAACGTAAAACGTCATATCGTTATACCATATATCGTAATTCGTTATAACGTTAAACCATATAACGTAATCCGTTATAACGTTACACCATATAACGTAAAACGTCATTTCGTTATACCATATAACGTAATACGTTATATCGTTATGCCATATATCGTAATACGTTATACCGTTATGCCATATATCGTAATACGTTATAACCTGATACCATATAACGTAATACGTTATATCGTTTTACCATATAACGTAATACGTTATAAAGTTATACCATATAACGTAATCCGTTATAACGTTATATCATATACCGTAAAACGTCATTTCGTTATACCATATATCGTAATACGTTATAACGTTATATCATATAACGTAATACGCTATAACGTTATACCATATAACGTAAAACGTCATATCGTTATACCATATATCGTAATACGTTATAACGTTAAACCATATAACGTAATCCGTTATAACGTTACACAATATAGCGTAATACTATATAACGTTATACCATATATGGTAATCCGTTAAAACGTTATACTATATAACATAATACTATATAACGTTAAACTATATAACGTAATCCGTTATAACGTTCTACCATGTAACGTAATACTTCATAGCGTTATACCATATGACGTTATACGTCACAACGTTATGGCATACAAAGTTATACCATGTAACGTAATACGTCATAGCGCTATACCGTATGACGTTATACCATTTAACGTAATACGTTATAACGTTATACCATATCACGTAATACGTTATAACATTTACCATGTAACGTAAAACGTCATTTCGTTATACCATATAACGAAATACGTTATAACGTTGTACCATATAATGTAATACGCTATAGCGTTATAACATATCACGTAAAACGTCATTTCGTTATACCATATATCTTAATACGTTATAACGTAATGCCATATAACATAATACGGTATAACGTCTTGCCATATAACGTAATACGTTCTAACGTTATACCATATAACGTGATACGTTATATCGATATACCATATAATGTAATACGTTATAACGTTATACCATATAACGTAATACGTTATAACGTTATACCATATAACGTAATACGTTATAACGTTATACCATATAACGTAATCCGTTATAACGTTATACCATACAACGTAAAGCGTCCTTTTGTTATACCATGTATCGTAATACGTTACAACGTTATACCATATAACGTAATATCTTATAACGTTTTGCCATATAACGTAATACGTTCTAACGTTCTACCATGTAACGTAATACTTCATAGCGTTATACCATATGACGTTATACGTCACAACGTTATGGCATACAAAGTTATACCATGTAACGTAATACGTCATAGCGCTATACCGTATGACGTTATACCATTTAACGTAATACGTTATAACGTTATACCATATCACGTAATACGTTATAACATTATGCCATGTAACGTAAAACGTCATTTCGTTATACCATATAACATAATACGGTATAACGTCTTGCCATATAACGTAATACGTTATAACGACATACCATATAATGTAATACGTTATAACGTTATACCATATAACGTAACACGTTATAACGTTATACCATATAACGTAATACGTTATAACGTTATACCATATAACGTAATACGTTATAACGTTGTACCATATAACGTAGAACGTCATTTCGTTATACCATATAACGTAATACGTTATAACGTAATGCCATATAACCTAATACGTTATAACGTTATACCATATAACGTAATATGTTATAACGTCGTACCATATAACGTAATACGTTATAACGTTATAGCATACAACGTAATACGTTATAACGTTATACCATATAACGTAATACGTTCTAACGTTATACCATATAACGTAAAACGGCACTTCGTTATACCATATAACGTAATACGTTATAACGTTATACCATTCAACGTTATACCACAAAACGTAATACGTTATTACGTTATACCATATAACGTAAAACGTCATTTCGTTATACCATATAACGTAATACATTATATCGTTATGCCATATATCGTAATACGTTATGACGTTATACCATATAACGTAATACGCTATAACGTTATACCATATAACGTAAAACGTCATATCGTTATACCATATATCGTAATTCGTTATAACGTTAAACCATATAACGTAATCCGTTATAACGTTACACCATATAACGTAAAACGTCATTTCGTTATACCATATAACGTAATACGTTATATCGTTATGCCATATATCGTAATACGTTATACCGTTATGCCATATAACATAATACGGTATAACGTCTTGCCATATAACGTAATACGTTCTAACGTTATACCATATAACGTGATACGTTATAACGATATACCATATAATGTAATACGTTATAACGTTATACCATATAACGTAATACGTTATAACGTTATACCATATAACGTAATACGTTATAACGTTATACCATATAACGTAATCCGTTATAACGTTATACCATACAACGTAAAGCGTCCTTTTGTTATACCATGTATCGTAATACGTTACAACGTTATACCATATAACGTAATATCTTATAACGTTTTGCCATATAACGTAATACGTTCTAACGTTCTACCATGTAACGTAATACTTCATAGCGTTATACCATATGACGTTATACGTCACAACGTTATGGCATACAAAGTTATACCATGTAACGTAATACGTCATAGCGCTATACCGTATGACGTTATACCATTTAACGTAATACGTTATAACGTTATACCATATCACGTAATACGTTATAACATTATGCCATGTAACGTAAAACGTCATTTCGTTATACCATATAACATAATACGGTATAACGTCTTGCCATATAACGTAATACGTTATAACGTTATACCATATCACGTAATACGTCATATCGTTATACCATATGACGTTATATAATATAACGTAATAAGTTATACCGTTATGCCATATATCGTTATACGTTATAACGTTATACCATATAACGTAATACGTTATAACGTCATACCATATAACGCAATAAGTTATAACGTTATTCCACATAACGTAATACGTTACAGAGTAATACCATGTAACGTAATACGTTATAACGTTATACCATACAACGTAATACATTATAACGTTATAGCTTTCAACGTTATACCACAAAACGTAATACGTTATAACTTTATACCATATATCGTAATCCGTTATAACGTTATGCTATATAGCGTAATACGTTATAACGTTATACCATATATCGTAATCCGTTATAACGTTATAACATACAACGTAAAGCGTCATTTCGTTGTACCATATATCGTAATACGTTATAAAGTTGAACCATATAACGTAATACGTTATAACGTTATAGCATACAACGTAATACGTTATAACGTTATACCATATAACGTAATACGTTCTAACGTTATACCATATAACGTAAAAGGGCACTTCGTTATACCATATAACGTAACACGTTATAACGTTATACCATATAACGTAATACGTTATAACGTTATACCATATAACGTAATACGTTATAACGTTGTACCATATAACGTAGAACGTCATTTCGTTATACCATATAACGTAATACGTTATAACGTAATGCCATATAACCTAATACGTTATAACGTTATACCATATAACGTAATATGTTATAACGTCGTACCATATAACGTAATACGTTATAACGTTATAGCATACAACGTAATACGTTATAACGTTATACCATATAACGTAATACGTTCTAACGTTATACCATATAACGTAAAACGGCACTTCGTTATACCATATAACGTAATACGTTATAACGTTATACCATTCAACGTTATACCACAAAACGTAATACGTTATTACGTTATACCATATAACGTAAAACGTCATTTCGTTATACCATATAACGTAATACATTATATCGTTATGCCATATATCGTAATACGTTATGACGTTATACCATATAACGTAATACGCTATAACGTTATACCATATAACGTAAAACGTCATATCGTTATACCATATATCGTAATACGTTATAACGTTAAACCATATAACGTAATCCGTTATAACGTTACACCATATAACGTAAAACGTCATTTCGTTATACCATATATCGTAATACGTTATAACGTTATATCATATAACGTAATACGCTATAACGTTATACCATATAACGTAAAACGTCATATCGTTATACCATATATCGTAATACGTTATAACGTTAAACCATATAACGTAATCCGTTATAACGTTACACCATATAACGTAAAACGTCATTTCGTTATACCATATAACGTAATACGTTATATCGTTATGCCACATATCGTAATACGTTATAACGATATACCATATAACGTAATACGTTATAACGTTATACCATATAACGTAAAACGTCATTTCGTTATACCATATATCGTAATACGTTATAGCGTCATACCATATGACGTTATACATTACATCGTTATGCCATATATCGTAATACGTTATGACGTTACACCATATAACGTAATACGCTATAACGTTATACCATATAACGTAATCCGTTATAACGTTACACAATATAGCGTAATACTATATAACGTTATACCAAATAACTTAAGACGTCATTTCGTTTGACCATATAACGTAATACGTTATAACGTTAAACCATATAACGTAATCCGTTATAACGTTACACAATATAGCGTAATACTATATAACGTTATACCATATATGGTAATCCGTTAAAACGTTATACTATATAACATAATACTATATAACGTTAAACTATATAACGTAATCCGTTATAACGTTCTACCATGTAACGTAATACTTCATAGCGTTATACCATATGACGTTATACGTCACAACGTTATGGCATACAAAGTTATACCATGTAACGTAATACGTCATAGCGTTATACCATATGACGTTATACCATAT
Organism: Bombus huntii; assembly: GCF_024542735.1. NCBI lineage: Eukaryota > Metazoa > Arthropoda > Insecta > Hymenoptera > Apidae > Bombus > Bombus huntii. The sequence goes on along the minus strand of NC_066240.1, from coordinate 2,028,803 downwards.
AACGTAATACGTTATAACGTTATACCATATCACGTAATACGTTATAACATTATGCCATGTAACGTAAAACGTCATTTCGTTATACCATATAACGCAATACGCTATAACGTTATACCATATAACGTAAAACGTCATATCGTTATACCATATATCGTAATACGTTATAACGTTAAATCATATAACGTAATCCGTTATAACGTTACACCATATAACGTAAAACGTCATTTCGTTATACCACATAACGTAATACGTTATATCGTTATGCCATATATCGTAATACGTTATAACGATATACCATATAACGTAATACGTTATAACGTTATACCATATAACGTAAAGCGTCATTTCGTTATACCATATATCGTAATACGTTATAGCGTCATACCATATGACGTTATACATTACATCGTTATGCCATATATCGTAATACGTTATGACGTTATACCATATAACGTAATACGCTATAACGTTATACCATATAACGTAAAACGTCATATCGTTATACCATATAACGTAAAACGTCATATCGTTATACCATATAACGTAATACGTTATAACGTTAAACCATATAACGTAATCCGTTATAACGTTACACCATATAACGTAAAACGTCATTTCGTTATTCCATATAACGTAATACGTTATATCGTTATGCCATATATCGTAATACGTTATAACCTTATACCATATAACGTAATACGTTATAACGTCATACCATATAACGTAGAACGTCATTTCGTTATACCATATAACGTAATACGTTATTACGTTATACCATATAACGTAAGACGTCATTTCGTTTGACCATATAACGTAATACGTTATAACGTTAAACCATATAACGTAATCCGTTATAACGTTACACAATATAGCGTAATACTATATAACGTTATACCATATATGGTAATCCGTTAAAACGTTATACTATATAACATAATACTATATAACGTTAAACTATATAGCGTAATCCGTTATAACGTTCTACCATGTAACGTAATACTTCATAGCGTTATACCATATGACGTTATACGTCACAACGTTATGGCATACAAAGTTATACCATGTAACGTAATACGTCATAGCGCTATACCGTATGACGTTATACCATTTAACGTAATACGTTATAACGTTATACCATATCACGTAATACGTTATAACATTTACCATGTAACGTAAAACGTCATTTCGTTATACCATATAACGAAATACGTTATAACGTTGTACCATATAATGTAATACGCTATAGCGTTATAACATATCACGTAAAACGTCATTTCGTTATACCATATATCTTAATACGTTATAACGTAATGCCATATAACATAATACGGTATAACGTCTTGCCATATAACGTAATACGTTCTAACGTTATACCATATAACGTGATACGTTATAACGATATACCATATAACGTAACACGTTATAACGTTATACCATATAACGTAATACGTTATAACGTTATACCATATAACGTAATACGTTATAACGTTGTACCATATAACGTAGAACGTCATTTCGTTATACCATATAACGTAATACGTTATAACGTAATGCCATATAACCTAATACGTTATAACGTTATACCATATAACGTAATATGTTATAACGTCGTACCATATAACGTAATACGTTATAACGTTATAGCATACAACGTAATACGTTATAACGTTATACCATATAACGTAATACGTTCTAACGTTATACCATATAACGTAAAACGGCACTTCGTTATACCATATAACGTAATACGTTATAACGTTATACCATTCAACGTTATACCACAAAACGTAATACGTTATTACGTTATACCATATAACGTAAAACGTCATTTCGTTATACCATATAACGTAATACATTATATCGTTATGCCATATATCGTAATACGTTATGACGTTATACCATATAACGTAATACGCTATAACGTTATACCATATAACGTAAAACGTCATATCGTTATACCATATATCGTAATTCGTTATAACGTTAAACCATATAACGTAATCCGTTATAACGTTACACCATATAACGTAAAACGTCATTTCGTTATACCATATAACGTAATACGTTATATCGTTATGCCATATATCGTAATACGTTATACCGTTATGCCATATATCGTAATACGTTATAACCTGATACCATATAACGTAATACGTTATATCGTTTTACCATATAACGTAATACGTTATAAAGTTATACCATATAACGTAATCCGTTATAACGTTATATCATATACCGTAAAACGTCATTTCGTTATACCATATATCGTAATACGTTATAACGTTATATCATATAACGTAATACGCTATAACGTTATACCATATAACGTAAAACGTCATATCGTTATACCATATATCGTAATACGTTATAACGTTAAACCATATAACGTAATCCGTTATAACGTTACACAATATAGCGTAATACTATATAACGTTATACCATATATGGTAATCCGTTAAAACGTTATACTATATAACATAATACTATATAACGTTAAACTATATAACGTAATCCGTTATAACGTTCTACCATGTAACGTAATACTTCATAGCGTTATACCATATGACGTTATACGTCACAACGTTATGGCATACAAAGTTATACCATGTAACGTAATACGTCATAGCGCTATACCGTATGACGTTATACCATTTAACGTAATACGTTATAACGTTATACCATATCACGTAATACGTTATAACATTTACCATGTAACGTAAAACGTCATTTCGTTATACCATATAACGAAATACGTTATAACGTTGTACCATATAATGTAATACGCTATAGCGTTATAACATATCACGTAAAACGTCATTTCGTTATACCATATATCTTAATACGTTATAACGTAATGCCATATAACATAATACGGTATAACGTCTTGCCATATAACGTAATACGTTCTAACGTTATACCATATAACGTGATACGTTATAACGATATACCATATAATGTAATACGTTATAACGTTATACCATATAACGTAATACGTTATAACGTTATACCATATAACGTAATACGTTATAACGTTATACCATATAACGTAATCCGTTATAACGTTATACCATACAACGTAAAGCGTCCTTTTGTTATACCATGTATCGTAATACGTTACAACGTTATACCATATAACGTAATATCTTATAACGTTTTGCCATATAACGTAATACGTTCTAACGTTCTACCATGTAACGTAATACTTCATAGCGTTATACCATATGACGTTATACGTCACAACGTTATGGCATACAAAGTTATACCATGTAACGTAATACGTCATAGCGCTATACCGTATGACGTTATACCATTTAACGTAATACGTTATAACGTTATACCATATCACGTAATACGTTATAACATTATGCCATGTAACGTAAAACGTCATTTCGTTATACCATATAACATAATACGGTATAACGTCTTGCCATATAACGTAATACGTTATAACGACATACCATATAATGTAATACGTTATAACGTTATACCATATAACGTAACACGTTATAACGTTATACCATATAACGTAATACGTTATAACGTTATACCATATAACGTAATACGTTATAACGTTGTACCATATAACGTAGAACGTCATTTCGTTATACCATATAACGTAATACGTTATAACGTAATGCCATATAACCTAATACGTTATAACGTTATACCATATAACGTAATATGTTATAACGTCGTACCATATAACGTAATACGTTATAACGTTATAGCATACAACGTAATACGTTATAACGTTATACCATATAACGTAATACGTTCTAACGTTATACCATATAACGTAAAACGGCACTTCGTTATACCATATAACGTAATACGTTATAACGTTATACCATTCTACGTTATACCACAAAACGTAATACGTTATTACGTTATACCATATAACGTAAAACGTCATTTCGTTATACCATATAACGTAATACATTATATCGTTATGCCATATATCGTAATACGTTATGACGTTATACCATATAACGTAATACGCTATAACGTTATACCATATAACGTAAAACGTCATATCGTTATACCATATATCGTAATTCGTTATAACGTTAAACCATATAACGTAATCCGTTATAACGTTACACCATATAACGTAAAACGTCATTTCGTTATACCATATAACGTAATACGTTATATCGTTATGCCATATATCGTAATACGTTATACCGTTATGCCATATATCGTAATACGTTATAACCTGATACCATATAACGTAATACGTTATATCGTTTTACCATATAACGTAATACGTTATAAAGTTATACCATATAACGTAATCCGTTATAACGTTATATCATATACCGTAAAACGTCATTTCGTTATACCATATATCGTAATACGTTATAACGTTATATCATATAACGTAATACGCTATAACGTTATACCATATAACGTAAAACGTCATATCGTTATACCATATATCGTAATACGTTATAACGTTAAACCATATAACGTAATCCGTTATAACGTTACACAATATAGCGTAATACTATATAACGTTATACCATATATGGTAATCCGTTAAAACGTTATACTATATAACATAATACTATATAACGTTAAACTATATAACGTAATCCGTTATAACGTTCTACCATGTAACGTAATACTTCATAGCGTTATACCATATGACGTTATACGTCACAACGTTATGGCATACAAAGTTATACCATGTAACGTAATACGTCATAGCGCTATACCGTATGACGTTATACCATTTAACGTAATACGTTATAACGTTATACCATATCACGTAATACGTTATAACATTTACCATGTAACGTAAAACGTCATTTCGTTATACCATATAACGAAATACGTTATAACGTTGTACCATATAATGTAATACGCTATAGCGTTATAACATATCACGTAAAACGTCATTTCGTTATACCATATATCTTAATACGTTATAACGTAATGCCATATAACATAATACGGTATAACGTCTTGCCATATAACGTAATACGTTCTAACGTTATACCATATAACGTGATACGTTATAACGATATACCATATAATGTAATACGTTATAACGTTATACCATATAACGTAATACGTTATAACGTTATACCATATAACGTAATACGTTATAACGTTATACCATATAACGTAATCCGTTATAACGTTATACCATACAACGTAAAGCGTCCTTTTGTTATACCATGTATCGTAATACGTTACAACGTTATACCATATAACGTAATATCTTATAACGTTTTGCCATATAACGTAATACGTTCTAACGTTCTACCATGTAACGTAATACTTCATAGCGTTATACCATATGACGTTATACGTCACAACGTTATGGCATACAAAGTTATACCATGTAACGTAATACGTCATAGCGCTATACCGTATGACGTTATACCATTTAACGTAATACGTTATAACGTTATACCATATCACGTAATACGTTATAACATTATGCCATGTAACGTAAAACGTCATTTCGTTATACCATATAACATAATACGGTATAACGTCTTGCCATATAACGTAATACGTTATAACGACATACCATATAATGTAATACGTTATAACGTTATACCATATAACGTAACACGTTATAACGTTATACCATATAACGTAATACGTTATAACGTTATACCATATAACGTAATACGTTATAACGTTGTACCATATAACGTAGAACGTCATTTCGTTATACCATATAACGTAATACGTTATAACGTAATGCCATATAACCTAATACGTTATAACGTTATACCATATAACGTAATATGTTATAACGTCGTACCATATAACGTAATACGTTATAACGTTATAGCATACAACGTAATACGTTATAACGTTATACCATATAACGTAATACGTTCTAACGTTATACCATATAACGTAAAACGGCACTTCGTTATACCATATAACGTAATACGTTATAACGTTATACCATTCTACGTTATACCACAAAACGTAATACGTTATTACGTTATACCATATAACGTAAAACGTCATTTCGTTATACCATATAACGTAATACATTATATCGTTATGCCATATATCGTAATACGTTATGACGTTATACCATATAACGTAATACGCTATAACGTTATACCATATAACGTAAAACGTCATATCGTTATACCATATATCGTAATTCGTTATAACGTTAAACCATATAACGTAATCCGTTATAACGTTACACCATATAACGTAAAACGTCATTTCGTTATACCATATAACGTAATACGTTATATCGTTATGCCATATATCGTAATACGTTATACCGTTATGCCATATAACATAATACGGTATAACGTCTTGCCATATAACGTAATACGTTCTAACGTTATACCATATAACGTGATACGTTATAACGATATACCATATAATGTAATACGTTATAACGTTATACCATATAACGTAATACGTTATAACGTTATACCATATAACGTAATACGTTATAACGTTATACCATATAACGTAATCCGTTATAACGTTATACCATACAACGTAAAGCGTCCTTTTGTTATACCATGTATCGTAATACGTTACAACGTTATACCATATAACGTAATATCTTATAACGTTTTGCCATATAACGTAATACGTTCTAACGTTCTACCATGTAACGTAATACTTCATAGCGTTATACCATATGACGTTATACGTCACAACGTTATGGCATACAAAGTTATACCATGTAACGTAATACGTCATAGCGCTATACCGTATGACGTTATACCATTTAACGTAATACGTTATAACGTTATACCATATCACGTAATACGTTATAACATTATGCCATGTAACGTAAAACGTCATTTCGTTATACCATATAACATAATACGGTATAACGTCTTGCCATATAACGTAATACGTTATAACGACATACCATATAATGTAATACGTTATAACGTTATACCATATAACGTAACACGTTATAACGTTATACCATATAACGTAATACGTTATAACGTTATACCATATAACGTAATACGTTATAACGTTGTACCATATAACGTAGAACGTCATTTCGTTATACCATATAACGTAATACGTTATAACGTAATGCCATATAACCTAATACGTTATAACGTTATACCATATAACGTAATATGTTATAACGTCGTACCATATAACGTAATACGTTATAACGTTATAGCATACAACGTAATACGTTATAACGTTATACCATATAACGTAATACGTTCTAACGTTATACCATATAACGTAAAACGGCACTTCGTTATACCATATAACGTAATACGTTATAACGTTATACCATTCAACGTTATACCACAAAACGTAATACGTTATTACGTTATACCATATAACGTAAAACGTCATTTCGTTATACCATATAACGTAATACATTATATCGTTATGCCATATATCGTAATACGTTATGACGTTATACCATATAACGTAATACGCTATAACGTTATACCATAAAACGTAAAACGTCATATCGTTATACCATATATCGTAATTCGTTATAACGTTAAACCATATAACGTAATCCGTTATAACGTTACACCATATAACGTAAAACGTCATTTCGTTATACCATATAACGTAATACGTTATATCGTTATGCCATATATCGTAATACGTTATACCGTTATGCCATATATCGTAATACGTTATAACCTGATACCATATAACGTAATACGTTATATCGTTTTACCATATAACGTAATACGTTATAAAGTTATACCATATAACGTAATCCGTTATAACGTTATATCATATAACGTAAAACGTCATTTCGTTATACCATATATCGTAATACGTTATAACGTTATATCATATAACGTAATACGCTATAACGTTATACCATATAACGTAAAACGTCATATCGTTATACCATATATCGTAATACGTTATAACGTTAAACCATATAACGTAATCCGTTATAACGTTACACCATATAACGTAAAACGTCATTTCGTTATACCATATAACGTAATACGTTATATCGTTGTGCCATATATCGTAATACGTTATGACGTTACACCATATAACGTAATACGCTATAACGTTATACCATATAACGTAATCCGTTATAACGTTACACAATATAGCGTAATACTATATAACGTTATACCAAATAACGTAAGACGTCATTTCGTTTGACCATATAACGTAATACGTTATAACGTTAAACCATATAACGTAATCCGTTATAACGTTACACAATATAGCGTAATACTATATAACGTTATACCATATATGGTAATCCGTTAAAACGTTATACTATATAACATAATACTATATAACGTTAAACTATATAACGTAATCCGTTATAACGTTCTACCATGTAACGTAATACTTCATAGCGTTATACCATATGACGTTATACGTCACAACGTTATGGCATACAAAGTTATACCATGTAACGTAATACGTCATAGCGTTATACCATATGACGTTATACCATATAACGTAATACGTTATAACGTTATACCATATCACGTAATACGTTATAACATTATGCCATGTAACGTAAAACGTCATTTCGTTATACCATATAACGTAATACGCTATAACGTTATACCATATAACGTAAAACGTCATATCGTTATACCATATATCGTAATACGTTATAACGTTAAACCATATAACGTAATCCGTTATAACGTTACACCATATAACGTAAAACGTCATTTCGTTATACCACATAACGTAATACGTTATATCGTTATGCCATATATCGTAATACGTTATAACGATATACCATATAACGTAATACGTTATAACGTTATAGCATATAACGTAAAACGTCATTTCGTTAAACCATATATCGTAATACGTTATAGCGTCATACCATATGACGTTATACATTACATCGTTATGCCATATATCGTAATACGTTATGACGTTATACCATATAACGTAATACGCTATAACGTTATACAATATAACGTAAAACGTCATATCGTTATACCATATAACGTAATACGTTATAACGTTATACCATATGACGTAATACGCTATAACGTTATACCATATAACGTAAAACGTCATATCGTTATACCATATAACGTAATACGTTATAACGTTAAACCATATAACGTAATCCGTTATAACGTTACACAATATAGCGTAATACTATATAACGTTATACCATATATGGTAATCCGTTAAAACGTTATACTATATAACATAATACTATATAACGTTAAACTATATAACGTAATCCGTTATAACGTTCTACCATGTAACGTAATACTTCATAGCGTTATACCATATGACGTTATACGTCACAACGTTATGGCATACAAAGTTATACCATGTAACGTAATACGTCATAGCGCTATACCGTATGACGTTATACCATTTAACGTAATACGTTATAACGTTATACCATATTACGTAATACGTTATAACATTATGCCATGTAACGTAAAACGTCATTTCGTTATACCATATAACGAAATACGTTATAACGTTGTACCATATAATGTAATACGCTATAGCGTTATAACATATCACGTAAAACGTCATTTCGTTATACCATATAACGTAATACGTTATAACGTTATACCATATATCTTAATACGTTATGACGTAATGCCATATAACATAATACGGTATAACGTCTTGCCATATAACGTAATACGTTCTAACGTTATACCATATAACGTGATACGTTATAACGATATACCATATAATGTAATACGTTATAACGTTATACCATATAACGTAATACGTTATAACGTTATACCATATAACGTAATACGTTATAACGTTATAGCATATAACGTAATCCGTTATAACGTTATACCATACAACGTAAAGCGTCCTTTTGTTATATCATGTATCGTAATACGTTACAACGTTATACCATATAACGTAATATCTTATAACGTTATGCCATATAACGTAATACGTTATAAAGTTATACCATATAACGTAAAACGTCATTTCGCTATACCATATAACGTAAAACGTCATTTCGTTATACCATATATCGTAATACGTTATAACGTTATGGCATACAAAGTTATACCATGTAACGTAATACGTCATAGCGCTATACCGTATGACGTTATACCATTTAACGTAATACGTTATAACGTTATACCATATATCGTAATACGTTATAACGTAATGGCATATAACGTAATACGGTATAACGTTTTGCCATATAACGTAATACGTTCTAACGTTCTACCATGTAACGTAATACTTCATAGCGTTATACCATATGACGTTATACGTCACAACGTTATGGCATACAAAGTTATACCATGTAACGTAATACGTCATAGCGCTATACCGTATGACGTTATACCATTTAACGTAATACGTTATAACGTTATACCATATCACGTAATACGTTATAACATTATGCCATGTAACGTAAAACGTCATTTCGTTATACCATATAACATAATACGGTATAACGACTTGCCATATAACGTAATACGTTCTAACGTTATACCATATAACGTGATACGTTATAACGATATACCATATAATGTAATACGTTATAACGTTATACCATATAACGTAATACGTTATAACGTTATACCATATAACGTAATACGTTATAACGTTATACCATATAACGTAATCCGTTATAACGTTATACCATACAACGTAAAGCGTCCTTTTGTTATACCATGTATCGTAATACGTTATAACGTTATACCATATAACGTAATACGTTATAACGTTATACCATATAACGTAATCCGTTATAACGTTACACCATACAACGTGAAGCGTCCTTTTGTTATACCATATATCGTAATACGTTAAAACGTTATACCATATAACGTAATACGTTATAACGTTTTACCATATAACGAAATACGTTATAACGTTGTACCATATAATGTAATACGCTATAGCGTTATAACATATCACGTAAAACGTCATTTCGTTATACCATATAACGTAATACGTTATAACGTTATACCATATATCGTAATACGTTATAACGTAATGGCATATAACGTAATACGGTATAACGTTTTGCCATATAACGTAATACGTTCTAACGTTATACCATATTACGTGATACGTTATAACGATATACCATATAATGTAATACGTTATAACGTTATATCATATAACGTAAAACGTCATTTCGTTATACCATATATCGTAATACGTTATAACGTTATACCATATAACGTAATACGCTATAACGTTACACCATATAACGTAAAACGTCATTTCGTTATACCATATAACGTAATACGTTATATCGTTATGCCATATATCGTAATACGTTATACCGTTATGCCATATATCGTAATACGTTATAACCTGATACCATATAACGTAATACGTTATAACCTTTTACCATATAACGTATTACGTTATAAAGTTATACCATATAACGTAATCCGTTATAACGTTATATCATATAACGTAAAACGTCATTTCGTTATACCATATATCGTAATACGTTATAACGTTATACCATATAACGTAATACGCTATAACGTTATACCATATAACGGAAAACGTCATATCGTTATACCATATATCGTAATACGTTATAACGTTAAACCATATAACGTAATCCGTTATAACGTTACACCATATAACGTAAAACGTCATTTCGTTATACCATATAACGTAATACGTTATATCGTTATGCCATATATCGTAATACGTTATAACGATATACCATATAACGTAATACGTTATAACGTTATACCATATAACGTAAAACGTCATTACGTTATACCATATATCGTAATACGTTATAGCGTCATACCATATGACGTTATACCATATAACGTAATACGCTATAACGTTATACCATATAACGTAAAACGTCATATCGTTATACCATATAACGTAATACGTTATAACGTTAAACCATATAACGTAATCCGTTATAACGTTACACCATATAACGTAAAACGTCATTTCGTTATTCCATATAACGTAATACGTTATATCGTTATGCCATATATCGTAATACGTTATAACCTTATACCATATAACGTAATACGTTATAACGTCATACCATATCACGTAAAACGTCATTTCGTTATACCATATAACGTAATACGTTATAACGTTATACCATATATCTTAATACGTTATAACGTAATGCCATATAACATAATACGGTATAACGTCTTGCCATATAACGTAATACGTTCTAACGTTATACCAAATAACGTGATACGTTATAACGATATACCATATAATGTAATACGTTATAACGTTATACCATATAACGTAATACGTTATAACGTTATACCATATAACGTAATACGTTATAACGTTATACCATATAACGTAATCCGTTATAACGTTATACCATACAACGTAAAGCGTCCTTTTGTTATACCATGTATCGTAATACGTTACAACGTTATACCATATAACGTAATATCTTATAACGTTATGCCATATAACGTAATACGTTATAAAGTTATACCATATAACGTAAAACGTCATTTCGCTATACCATATAACGTAAAACGTCATTTCGTTATACCATATATCGTAATACGTTATAACGTTATACCATATAACGTAATACGCTATAACGTTACACCATATAACGTAAAACGTCATTTCGTTATACCATATAACGTAATACGTTATATCGTTATGCCATATATCGTAATACGTTATGACGTTATACCATATAACGTAAAACGTTATTTCTTTATACCATATAACGTAATACGCTATAACGTTATACCATATATCGTAATACGTTATAACGTTATACCATATAACGTTATACGTCATATAGTTATACCATATGACGTTATACCAAATAACGTAGTACGTTATAACGTTATACCATATCACGTAATACGTCATAACGTTATACCCTATGACGTTACATAATATAACGTAATACGTTATACCGTTATGCCATATATCGTAACACGTTATAACGTTATACCATTTAACGTAATACGTTAAAACGTTATACCATGTAACGTAATTAGTTATAACGTTATACCATATAACGTAATACGTTATAACGTTATACCATATAACGTAATCCGTTATAACGTTATACCATACAACGTGAAGCGTCCTTTTGTTATACCATATATCGTAATACGTTACAACGTTATACCATATAACGTAATACGTTATAACGTTTTACCATATAACGAAATACGTTATAACGTTGTACCATATAATGTAATACGCTATAGAGTTATAACATATCACGTAAAACGTCATTTCGTTATACCATATAACGTAATACGTTATAACGTTATACCATATAACGTAATACGTTATAACGTTATACCATATAACGTAATACGTTATAACGTTATACCATATAACGTAATCCGTTATAACGTTATACCATACAACGTAAAGCGTCCTTTTGTTATACCATGTATCGTAATACGTTACAACGTTATACCATATAACGTAATATCTTATAACGTTTTGCCATATAACGTAATACGTTCTAACGTTCTACCATGTAACGTAATACTTCATAGCGTTATACCATATGACGTTATACGTCACAACGTTATGGCATACAAAGTTATACCATGTAACGTAATACGTCATAGCGCTATACCGTATGACGTTATACCATTTAACGTAATACGTTATAACGTTATACCATATCACGTAATACGTTATAACATTATGCCATGTAACGTAAAACGTCATTTCGTTATACCATATAACATAATACGGTATAACGTCTTGCCATATAACGTAATACGTTATAACGACATACCATATAATGTAATACGTTATAACGTTATACCATATAACGTAACACGTTATAACGTTATACCATATAACGTAATACGTTATAACGTTATACCATATAACGTAATACGTTATAACGTTGTACCATATAACGTAGAACGTCATTTCGTTATACCATATAACGTAATACGTTATAACGTAATGCCATATAACCTAATACGTTATAACGTTATACCATATAACGTAATATGTTATAACGTCGTACCATATAACGTAATACGTTATAACGTTATAGCATACAACGTAATACGTTATAACGTTATACCATATAACGTAATACGTTCTAACGTTATACCATATAACGTAAAACGGCACTTCGTTATACCATATAACGTAATACGTTATAACGTTATACCATTCAACGTTATACCACAAAACGTAATACGTTATTACGTTATACCATATAACGTAAAACGTCATTTCGTTATACCATATAACGTAATACATTATATCGTTATGCCATATATCGTAATACGTTATGACGTTATACCATATAACGTAATACGCTATAACGTTATACCATAAAACGTAAAACGTCATATCGTTATACCATATATCGTAATTCGTTATAACGTTAAACCATATAACGTAATCCGTTATAACGTTACACCATATAACGTAAAACGTCATTTCGTTATACCATATAACGTAATACGTTATATCGTTATGCCATATATCGTAATACGTTATACCGTTATGCCATATATCGTAATACGTTATAACCTGATACCATATAACGTAATACGTTATATCGTTTTACCATATAACGTAATACGTTATAAAGTTATACCATATAACGTAATCCGTTATAACGTTATATCATATAACGTAAAACGTCATTTCGTTATACCATATATCGTAATACGTTATAACGTTATATCATATAACGTAATACGCTATAACGTTATACCATATAACGTAAAACGTCATATCGTTATACCATATATCGTAATACGTTATAACGTTAAACCATATAACGTAATCCGTTATAACGTTACACCATATAACGTAAAACGTCATTTCGTTATACCATATAACGTAATACGTTATATCGTTATGCCATATATCGTAATACGTTATAACGATATACCATATAACGTAATACGTTATAACGTTATACCATATAACGTAAAACGTCATTTCGTTATACCATATATCGTAATACGTTATAGCGTCATACCATATGACGTTATACATTACATCGTTATGCCATATATCGTAATACGTTATGACGTTACACCATATAACGTAATACGCTATAACGTTATACCATATAACGTAATCCGTTATAACGTTACACAATATAGCGTAATACTATATAACGTTATACCAAATAACGTAAGACGTCATTTCGTTTGACCATATAACGTAATACGTTATAACGTTAAACCATATAACGTAATCCGTTATAACGTTACACAATATAGCGTAATACTATATAACGTTATACCATATATGGTAATCCGTTAAAACGTTATACTATATAACATAATACTATATAACGTTAAACTATATAACGTAATCCGTTATAACGTTCTACCATGTAACGTAATACTTCATAGCGTTATACCATATGACGTTATACGTCACAACGTTATGGCATACAAAGTTATACCATGTAACGTAATACGTCATAGCGTTATACCATATGACGTTATACCATATAACGTAATACGTTATAACGTTATACCATATCACGTAATACGTTATAACATTATGCCATGTAACGTAAAACGTCATTTCGTTATACCATATAACGTAATACGCTATAACGTTATACCATATAACGTAAAACGTCATATCGTTATACCATATATCGTAATACGTTATAACGTTAAACCATATAACGTAATCCGTTATAACGTTACACCATATAACGTAAAACGTCATTTCGTTATACCACATAACGTAATACGTTATATCGTTATGCCATATATCGTAATACGTTATAACGATATACCATATAACGTAATACGTTATAACGTTATAGCATATAACGTAAAACGTCATTTCGTTAAACCATATATCGTAATACGTTATAGCGTCATACCATATGACGTTATACATTACATCGTTATGCCATATATCGTAATACGTTATGACGTTATACCATATAACGTAATACGCTATAACGTTATACAATATAACGTAAAACGTCATATCGTTATACCATATAACGTAATACGTTATAACGTTATACCATATGACGTAATACGCTATAACGTTATACCATATAACGTAAAACGTCATATCGTTATACCATATAACGTAATACGTTATAACGTTAAACCATATAACGTAATCCGTTATAACGTTACACAATATAGCGTAATACTATATAACGTTATACCATATATGGTAATCCGTTAAAACGTTATACTATATAACATAATACTATATAACGTTAAACTATATAACGTAATCCGTTATAACGTTCTACCATGTAACGTAATACTTCATAGCGTTATACCATATGACGTTATACGTCACAACGTTATGGCATACAAAGTTATACCATGTAACGTAATACGTCATAGCGCTATACCGTATGACGTTATACCATTTAACGTAATACGTTATAACGTTATACCATATTACGTAATACGTTATAACATTATGCCATGTAACGTAAAACGTCATTTCGTTATACCATATAACGAAATACGTTATAACGTTGTACCATATAATGTAATACGCTATAGCGTTATAACATATCACGTAAAACGTCATTTCGTTATACCATATAACGTAATACGTTATAACGTTATACCATATATCTTAATACGTTATAACGTAATGCCATATAACATAATACGGTATAACGTCTTGCCATATAACGTAATACGTTCTAACGTTATACCATATAACGTGATACGTTATAACGATATACCATATAATGTAATACGTTATAACGTTATACCATATAACGTAATACGTTATAACGTTATACCATATAACGTAATACGTTATAACGTTATAGCATATAACGTAATCCGTTATAACGTTATACCATACAACGTAAAGCGTCCTTTTGTTATATCATGTATCGTAATACGTTACAACGTTATACCATATAACGTAATATCTTATAACGTTATGCCATATAACGTAATACGTTATAAAGTTATACCATATAACGTAAAACGTCATTTCGCTATACCATATAACGTAAAACGTCATTTCGTTATACCATATATCGTAATACGTTATAACGTTATGGCATACAAAGTTATACCATGTAACGTAATACGTCATAGCGCTATACCGTATGACGTTATACCATTTAACGTAATACGTTATAACGTTATACCATATATCGTAATACGTTATAACGTAATGGCATATAACGTAATACGGTATAACGTTTTGCCATATAACGTAATACGTTCTAACGTTCTACCATGTAACGTAATACTTCATAGCGTTATACCATATGACGTTATACGTCACAACGTTATGGCATACAAAGTTATACCATGTAACGTAATACGTCATAGCGCTATACCGTATGACGTTATACCATTTAACGTAATACGTTATAACGTTATACCATATCACGTAATACGTTATAACATTATGCCATGTAACGTAAAACGTCATTTCGTTATACCATATAACATAATACGGTATAACGACTTGCCATATAACGTAATACGTTCTAACGTTATACCATATAACGTGATACGTTATAACGATATACCATATAATGTAATACGTTATAACGTTATGCCATATAACGTAATACGTTATAACGTTATACCATATAACGTAATACGTTATAACGTTATACCATATAACGTAATCCGTTATAACGTTATACCATACAACGTAAAGCGTCCTTTTGTTATACCATGTATCGTAATACGTTATAACGTTATACCATATAACGTAATACGTTATAACGTTATACCATATAACGTAATCCGTTATAACGTTACACCATACAACGTGAAGCGTCCTTTTGTTATACCATATATCGTAATACGTTAAAACGTTATACCATATAACGTAATACGTTATAACGTTTTACCATATAACGAAATACGTTATAACGTTGTACCATATAATGTAATACGCTATAGCGTTATAACATATCACGTAAAACGTCATTTCGTTATACCATATAACGTAATACGTTATAACGTTATACCATATATCGTAATACGTTATAACGTAATGGCATATAACGTAATACGGTATAACGTTTTGCCATATAACGTAATACGTTCTAACGTTATACCATATTACGTGATACGTTATAACGATATACCATATAATGTAATACGTTATAACGTTATATCATATAACGTAAAACGTCATTTCGTTATACCATATATCGTAATACGTTATAACGTTATACCATATAACGTAATACGCTATAACGTTACACCATATAACGTAAAACGTCATTTCGTTATACCATATAACGTAATACGTTATATCGTTATGCCATATATCGTAATACGTTATACCGTTATGCCATATATCGTAATACGTTATAACCTGATACCATATAACGTAATACGTTATAACCTTTTACCATATAACGTATTACGTTATAAAGTTATACCATATAACGTAATCCGTTATAACGTTATATCATATAACGTAAAACGTCATTTCGTTATACCATATATCGTAATACGTTATAACGTTATACCATATAACGTAATACGCTATAACGTTATACCATATAACGGAAAACGTCATATCGTTATACCATATATCGTAATACGTTATAACGTTAAACCATATAACGTAATCCGTTATAACGTTACACCATATAACGTAAAACGTCATTTCGTTATACCATATAACGTAATACGTTATATCGTTATGCCATATATCGTAATACGTTATAACGATATACCATATAACGTAATACGTTATAACGTTATACCATATAACGTAAAACGTCATTACGTTATACCATATATCGTAATACGTTATAGCGTCATACCATATGACGTTATACCATATAACGTAGTACGCTATAACGTTATACCATATAACGTAAAACGTCATATCGTTATACCATATAACGTAATACGTTATAACGTTAAACCATATAACGTAATCCGTTATAACGTTACACCATATAACGTAAAACGTCATTTCGTTATTCCATATAACGTAATACGTTATATCGTTATGCCATATATCGTAATACGTTATAACCTTATACCATATAACGTAATACGTTATAACGTCATACCATATCACGTAAAACGTCATTTCGTTATACCATATAACGTAATACGTTATAACGTTATACCATATATCTTAATACGTTATAACGTAATGCCATATAACATAATACGGTATAACGTCTTGCCATATAACGTAATACGTTCTAACGTTATACCAAATAACGTGATACGTTATAACGATATACCATATAATGTAATACGTTATAACGTTATACCATATAACGTAATACGTTATAACGTTATACCATATAACGTAATACGTTATAACGTTATACCATATAACGTAATCCGTTATAACGTTATACCATACAACGTAAAGCGTCCTTTTGTTATACCATGTATCGTAATACGTTACAACGTTATACCATATAACGTAATATCTTATAACGTTATGCCATATAACGTAATACGTTATAAAGTTATACCATATAACGTAAAACGTCATTTCGCTATACCATATAACGTAAAACGTCATTTCGTTATACCATATATCGTAATACGTTATAACGTTATACCATATAACGTAATACGCTATAACGTTACACCATATAACGTAAAACGTCATTTCGTTATACCATATAACCTAATACGTTATATCGTTATGCCATATATCGTAATACGTTATGACGTTATACCATATAACGTAAAACGTTATTTCTTTATACCATATAACGTAATACGCTATAACGTTATACCATATATCGTAATACGTTATAACGTTATACCATATAACGTTATACGTCATATAGTTATACCATATGACGTTATACCAAATAACGTAGTACGTTATAACGTTATACCATATCACGTAATACGTCATAACGTTATACCCTATGACGTTACATAATATAACGTAATACGTTATACCGTTATGCCATATATCGTAACACGTTATAACGTTATACCATTTAACGTAATACGTTAAAACGTTATACCATGTAACGTAATTAGTTATAACGTTATACCATATAACGTAATACGTTATAACGTTATACCATATAACGTAATCCGTTATAACGTTATACCATACAACGTGAAGCGTCCTTTTGTTATACCATATATCGTAATACGTTACAACGTTATACCATATAACGTAATACGTTATAACGTTTTACCATATAACGAAATACGTTATAACGTTGTACCATATAATGTAATACGCTATAGAGTTATAACATATCACGTAAAACGTCATTTCGTTATACCATATAACGTAATACGATATAACGTTTTACCATATAACGTAATACGTTATAAAGTTATACCATATAACGTAATCCGTTATAACGTTATATCATAGAACGTAAAACGTCATTTCGTTATACCATATATCGTAATACGTTATAACGTTATACCATATAACGTAATACGCTATAACGTTACACCATATAACGTAAAACGTCATTTCGTTATACCATATAACGTAATACGTTATATCGTTATGCCATATATCGTAATACGTTATACCGTTATGCCATATATCGTAATACGTTATAACCTGATAACATATAACGTAATACGTTATAACCTTTTACCATATAACGTATTACGTTATAAAGTTATACCATATAACGTAATCCGTTATAACGTTATATCATATAACGTAAAACGTCATTTCGTTATACCATATATCGTAAACGTTATAACGTTATACCATATAACGTAATACGCTATAACGTTATACCATATAACGGAAAACGTCGTATCGTTGTACCATATATCGTAATACGTTATAACGTTAAACCATATAACGTAATCCGTTATAACGTTACACCATATAACGTAAAACGTCATTTCGTTATACCATATAACGTAATACGTTATATCGTTATGCCATATATCGTAATACGTTATAACGATATACCATATAACGTAATACGTTATAACGTTATACCATATAACGTAAAACGTCATTTCGTTATACCATATAACGTAATACGTTATATCGTTATGCCATATATCGTAATACGTTATAACGATATACCATATAACGTAATACGTTATAACGTTATACCATATAACGTAAAACGTCATTACGTTATACCATATATCGTAATACGTTATAGCGTCATACCATATGACGTTATACCATATAACGTAATACGTTTTAACGTTATACCATATCACGTAATACGTCATAACGTTATACCCTATGACGTTATATAATATAACGTAATACGTTATACCGTTATGCCATATATCGTAATACGTTATAACCTTATACCATATAACGTAATACGTTATAACGTTTTACCATATAACGTAATACGTTACAAAGTTATACCATATAACGTAATCCGTTATAACGTTATATCATATAACGTAAAACGTCATTTCGTTATACCATATATCGTAATACGTTATAACGTTATACCCTATGACGTTATATAATATAACGTAATACGTTATACCGTTATGCCATATATCGTAATACGTTATAACCTTATACCATATAACGTAATACGTTATAACGTTTTACCATATAACGTAATACGTTACAAAGTTATACCATATAACGTAATCCGTTATAACGTTATATCATATAACGTAAAACGTCATTTCGTTATACCATATATCGTAATACGTTATAACGTTATACCATATAACGTAATACGTTATAACGTTATACCATATAACGTAATACGTTATATCGTTATGCCATATATCGTAATACGTTATAACCTTATACCATATAACGTAATACGTTATAACGTTTTACCATATAACGTAATACGTTACAAAGTTATACCATACAACGTAATCCGTTATAACGTTATATCATATAACGTAAAACGTCATTTCGTTATACCATATATCGTAATACGTTATAACGTTATACCATATAACGTAATACGTTATAACGTTATACCATATAACGTAATACGTTATATCGTTATGCCATATATCGTAATACGTTATGACGTTATACCATATAACGTAATACGTTATATCGTTATGCCATATATCGTAATACGTTATAACGTTATACCATATAACGTAATACGTTATAACGTTATACCATATAACGTAAAACGTCATTTCGTTATACCATATGACGTTATACCATATAACGTAATACGTTATAACGTTATACCATATCACGTAATACGTCATGACGTTATACCCTATGACGTTATATAATATAACGTAATACGTTATACAGTTATGCCATATATCGTAATACGTTATAACGTTATACCATATATCGTAATACGTTATAACGTTATACCATATAACGTAATACGTTATAGCGTTATACCATATAACGTAAAACGTCATTTCGTTATACCATATAACGTAATACATTATTACGTTATACCATATAACGTAAAACGTCATTTCGTTATACCATATATCGTAATACATTATATCGTTATGCCATATATCGTAATACGTTATGACGTTACACCATATAACGTAATACGCTATAACGTTATACCATATAACGTAAAACGTCATATCGTTATACCATATAACGTAATACGTTATAACGTTAAACCATATAACGTAATCCGTTATAACGTTACACCATATAACGTAAAACGTCATTTCGTTATTCCATATAACGTAATACGTTATATCGTTATGCCATATATCGTAATACGTTATAACGATATACCATATAACGTAATACGTTATAACGTTATACCATATAACGTAAAACGTCATTTCGTTATACCATATATCGTAATACGTTATAGCGTCATACCATATGACCTTATACCATATTACGTGATACGTTATAACGATATACCATATAATGTAATACGTTATAACGTTATACCATATAACGTAATCCGTTATAACGTTATATCATATAACGTAAAACGTCATTTCGTTATACCATATATCGTAATACGTTATAACGTTATACCATATAACGTAATACGCTATAACGTTATACCATATAACGGAAAACGTCATATCGTTATACCATATATCGTAATACGTTATAACGTTAAACCATATAACGTAATCCGTTATAACGTTACACCATATAACGTAAAACGTCATTTCGTTATACCATATAACGTAATACGTTATATCGTTATGCCATATATCGTAATACGTTATAACGATATACCATATAACGTAATACGTTATAACGTTATACCATATAACGTAAAACGTCATTTCGTTATACCATATATCGTAATACGTTATAGCGTCATACCATATGACGTTATACCATATAACGTAATACGTTTTAACGTTATTCCATATCACGTAATACGTCATAACGTTATACCCTATGACGTTATATAATATAACGTAATACGTTATACCGTTATGCCATATATCGTAATACGTTATAACCTTATACCATATAACGTAATACGTTATAACGTTTTACCATATAACGTAATACGTTACAAAGTTATACCATATAACGTAATCCGTTATAACGTTATATCATATAACGTAAAACGTCATTTCGTTATACCATATATCGTAATACGTTATAACGTTATACCATATAACGTAATACGTTATAACGTTATACCATATAACGTAATACGTTATATCGTTATGCCATATATCGTAATACGTTATGACGTTATACCATATAACGTAAAACGTCATTTCGTTATACCATATGACGTTATACCATATAACGTAATACGTTATAACGTTATACCATATCACGTAATACGTCATGACGTTATACCCTATGACGTTATATAATATAACGTAATACGTTATACCGTTATGCCATATATCCTTAATACGTTATAACGTTATACCATATATCGTAATACGTTATAACGTTATACCATATAACGTAATACGTTATAACGTTATACCATATAACGTAAAACGTCATTACGTTATACCATATATCGTAATACGTTATAGCGTCATACCATATGACGTTATACCATATAACGTAATACGTTTTAACGTTATACCATATCACGTAATACGTCATAACGTTATACCCTATGACGTTATATAATATAACGTAATACGTTATACCGTTATGCCATATATCGTAATACGTTATAACCTTATACCATATAACGTAATACGTTATAACGTTTTACCATATAACGTAATACGTTACAAAGTTATACCATATAACGTAATCCGTTATAACGTTATATCATATAACGTAAAACGTCATTTCGTTATACCATATATCGTAATACGTTATAACGTTATACCCTATGACGTTATATAATATAACGTAATACGTTATACCGTTATGCCATATATCGTAATACGTTATAACCTTATACCATATAACGTAATACGTTATAACGTTTTACCATATAACGTAATACGTTACAAAGTTATACCATATAACGTAATCCGTTATAACGTTATATCATATAACGTAAAACGTCATTTCGTTATACCATATATCGTAATACGTTATAACGTTATACCATATAACGTAATACGCTATAACGTTATACCATATAACGGAAAACGTCATATCGTTATACCATATATCGTAATACGTTATAACGTTAAACCATATAACGTAATCCGTTATAACGTTACACCATATAACGTAAAACGTCATTTCGTATTCCATATAACGTAATACGTTATATCGTTATGCCATATATCGTAATACGTTATAACGATATACCATATAACGTAATACGTTATAACGTTATACCATATAACGTAAAACGTCATTACGTTATACCATATATCGTAATACGTTATAGCGTCATACCATATGACGTTATACCATATAACGTAATACGTTTTAACGTTATACCATATCACGTAATACGTCATAACGTTATACCCTATGACGTTATATAATATAACGTAATACGTTATACCGTTATGCCATATATCGTAATACGTTATAACCTTATACCATATAATGTAATACGTTATAACGTTTTACCATATAACGTAATACGTTACAAAGTTATACCATATAACGTAATCCGTTATAACGTTATATCATATAACGTAAAACGTCATTTCGTTATACCATATATCGTAATACGTTATAACGTTATACCCTATGACGTTATATAATATAACGTAATACGTTATACCGTTATGCCATATATCGTAATACGTTATAACCTTATACCATATAACGTAATACGTTATAACGTTTTACCATATAACGTAATACGTTACAAAGTTATACCATATAACGTAATCCGTTATAACGTTATATCATATAACGTAAAACGTCATTTCGTTATACCATATATCGTAATACGTTATAACGTTATACCATATAACGTAATACGTTATAACGTTATACCATATAACGTAATACGTTATATCGTTATGCCATATATCGTAATACGTTATAACCTTATACCATATAACGTAATACGTTATAACGTTTTACCATATAACGTAATACGTTACAAAGTTATACCATACAACGTAATCCGTTATAACGTTATATCATATAACGTAAAACGTCATTTCGTTATACCATATATCGTAATACGTTATAACGTTATACCATATAACGTAATACGTTATAACGTTATACCATATAACGTAATACGTTATATCGTTATGCCATATATCGTAATACGTTATGACGTTATACCATATAACGTAATACGTTATATCGTTATGCCATATATCGTAATACGTTATAACGTTATACCATATAACGTAATACGTTATAACGTTATACCATATAACGTAAAACGTCATTTCGTTATACCATATGACGTTATACCATATAACGTAATACGTTATAACGTTATACCATATCACGTAATACGTCATGACGTTATACCCTATGACGTTATATAATATAACGTAATACGTTATACCGTTATGCCATATATCGTAATACGTTATAACGTTATACCATATATCGTAATACGTTATAACGTTATACCATATAACGTAATACGTTATAGCGTTATACCATATAACGTAAAACGTCATTTCGTTATACCATATAACGTAATACATTATTACGTTATACCATATAACGTAAAACGTCATTTCGTTATACCATATATCGTAATACATTATATCGTTATGCCATATATCGTAATACGTTATGACGTTACACCATATAACGTAATACGCTATAACGTTATACCATATAACGTAAAACGTCATATCGTTATACCATATAACGTAATACGTTATAACGTTAAACCATATAACGTAATCCGTTATAACGTTACACCATATAACGTAAAACGTCATTTCGTTATTCCATATAACGTAATACGTTATATCGTTATGCCATATATCGTAATACGTTATAACGATATACCATATAACGTAATACGTTATAACGTTATACCATATAACGTAAAACGTCATTTCGTTATACCATATATCGTAATACGTTATAGCGTCATACCATATTACGTTATACCATATAACGTAATACGTTATAGCGTTATACCATATAACGTAAAACGTCATTTCGTTATACCATATATCGTAATACGTTATAGCGTCATACCATATGACGTTATACCATATTACGTGATACGTTATAACGATATACCATATAATGTAATACGTTATAACGTTATACCATATAACGTAATCCGTTATAACGTTATATCATATAACGTAAAACGTCATTTCGTTATACCATATATCGTAATACGTTATAACGTTATACCATATAACGTAATACGCTATAACGTTATACCATATAACGGAAAACGTCATATCGTTATACCATATATCGTAATACGTTATAACGTTAAACCATATAACGTAATCCGTTATAACGTTACACCATATAACGTAAAACGTCATTTCGTTATACCATATAACGTAATACGTTATATCGTTATGCCATATATCGTAATACGTTATAACGATATACCATATAACGTAATACGTTATAACGTTATACCATATAACGTAAAACGTCATTTCGTTATACCATATATCGTAATACGTTATAGCGTCATACCATATGACGTTATACCATATAACGTAATACGTTTTAACGTTATTCCATATCACGTAATACGTCATAACGTTATACCCTATGACGTTATATAATATAACGTAATACGTTATACCGTTATGCCATATATCGTAATACGTTATAACCTTATACCATATAACGTAATACGTTATAACGTTTTACCATATAACGTAATACGTTACAAAGTTATACCATATAACGTAATCCGTTATAACGTTATATCATATAACGTAAAACGTCATTTCGTTATACCATATATCGTAATACGTTATAACGTTATACCATATAACGTAATACGTTATAACGTTATACCATATAACGTAATACGTTATATCGTTATGCCATATATCGTAATACGTTATGACGTTATACCATATAACGTAAAACGTCATTTCGTTATACCATATGACGTTATACCATATAACGTAATACGTTATAACGTTATACCATATCACGTAATACGTCATGACGTTATACCCTATGACGTTATATAATATAACGTAATACGTTATACCGTTATGCCATATATCCTTAATACGTTATAACGTTATACCATATATCGTAATACGTTATAACGTTATACCATATAACGTAATACGTTATAGCGTTATACCATATAACGTAAAACGTCATTTCGTTATACCATATAACGTAATACATTATTACGTTATACCATATAACGTAAAACGTCATTTCGTTATACCATATATCGTAATACATTATATCGTTATGCCATATATCGTAATACGTTATGACGTTATACCATATAACGAAATACGCTATAACGTTATACCATATGACGTAAAACGTCATATCGTTATACCATATAACGTATTACGTTATAACGTTATACCATATAACGTAATACGTTATAACGTTATACCATATAACGTAAAACGTCATTTCGTTATACCATATATCGTAATACGTTATAGCGTCATACCATATGACGTTATACCATATTACGTGATACGTTATAACGATATACCATATAATGTAATACGTTATAACGTTATACCATATAACGTAATCCGTTATAACGTTATATCATATAACGTAAAACGTCATTTCGTTATACCATATATCGTAATACGTTATAATGTTATACCATATAACGTAATACGCTATAACGTTATACCATATAACGGAAAACGTCATATCGTTATACCATATAACGTAATACGTTATATCGTTATGCCGTATATCGTAATACGTTATAACGATATACCATATAACGTAATACGTTATAACGTTATACCATATAACGTAAAACGTCATTTCGTTATACCATATATCGTAATACGTTATAGCGTCATACCATATGACGTTATGCCATATAACGTAATACGTTTTAACGTTATTCCATATCACGTAATACGTCATAACGTTATACCCTATGACGTTATATAATATAACGTAATACGTTATACCGTTATGCCATATATCGTAATACGTTATAACCTTATACCATATAACGTAATACGTTATAACGTTTTACCATATAACGTAATACGTTACAAAGTTATACCATATAACGTAATCCGTTATAACGTTATATCATATAACGTAAAACGTCATTTCGTTATACCATATATCGTAATACGTTATAACGTTATACCATATAACGTAATACGTTATAACGTTACACCATATAACGTAAAACGTCATTTCGTTATACCATATAACGTAATACGTTATATCGTTATGCCATATATCGTAATACGTTATAACGATATACCATATAACGTAATACGTTATAACGTTATACCATATAACGTAAAACGTCATTTCGTTATACCATATATCGTAATACGTTATAGCGTCATACCATATGACGTTATGCCATATAACGTAATACGTTTTAACGTTATTCCATATCACGTAATACGTCATAACGTTATACCCTATGACGTTATATAATATAACGTAATACGTTATACCGTTATGCCATATATCGTAATACGTTATAACCTTATACCATATAACGTAATACGTTATAACGTTTTACCATATAACGTAATACGTTACAAAGTTATACCATATAACGTAATCCGTTATAACGTTATATCATATAACGTAAAACGTCATTTCGTTATACCATATATCGTAATACGTTATAACGTTATACCATATAACGTAATACGTTATAACGTTATACCATATAACGTAATACGTTATATCGTTATGCCATATATCGTAATACGTTATGACGTTATACCATATAACGTAAAACGTCATTTCGTTATACCATATGACGTTATACCATATAACGTAATACGTTATAACGTTATACCATATCACGTAATACGTCATGACGTTATATCATATAACGTAAAACGTCATTTCGTTATACCATATATCGTAATACGTTATAATGTTATACCATATAACGTAATACGCTATAACGTTATACCATATAACGGAAAACGTCATATCGTTATACCATATAACGTAATACGTTATATCGTTATGCCGTATATCGTAATACGTTATAACGATATACCATATAACGTAATACGTTATAACGTTATACCATATAACGTAAAACGTCATTTCGTTATACCATATATCGTAATACGTTATAGCGTCATACCATATGACGTTATGCCATATAACGTAATACGTTTTAACGTTATTCCATATCACGTAATACGTCATAACGTTATACCCTATGACGTTATATAATATAACGTAATACGTTATACCGTTATGCCATATATCGTAATACGTTATAACCTTATACCATATAACGTAATACGTTATAACGTTTTACCATATAACGTAATACGTTACAAAGTTATACCATATAACGTAATCCGTTATAACGTTATATCATATAACGTAAAACGTCATTTCGTTATACCATATATCGTAATACGTTATAACGTTATACCATATAACGTAATACGTTATAACGTTACACCATATAACGTAAAACGTCATTTCGTTATACCATATAACGTAATACGTTATATCGTTATGCCATATATCGTAATACGTTATAACGATATACCATATAACGTAATACGTTATAACGTTATACCATATAACGTAAAACGTCATTTCGTTATACCATATATCGTAATACGTTATAGCGTCATACCATATGACGTTATGCCATATAACGTAATACGTTTTAACGTTATTCCATATCACGTAATACGTCATAACGTTATACCCTATGACGTTATATAATATAACGTAATACGTTATACCGTTATGCCATATATCGTAATACGTTATAACCTTATACCATATAACGTAATACGTTATAACGTTTTACCATATAACGTAATACGTTACAAAGTTATACCATATAACGTAATCCGTTATAACGTTATATCATATAACGTAAAACGTCATTTCGTTATACCATATATCGTAATACGTTATAACGTTATACCATATAACGTAATACGTTATAACGTTATACCATATAACGTAATACGTTATATCGTTATGCCATATATCGTAATACGTTATGACGTTATACCATATAACGTAAAACGTCATTTCGTTATACCATATGACGTTATACCATATAACGTAATACGTTATAACGTTATACCATATCACGTAATACGTCATGACGTTATACCCTATGACGTTATATAATATAACGTAATACGTTATACCGTTATGCCATGTATCGTAATACGTAATAACGTTATACCATATATCGTAATACGTTATAACGTTATAGCATATAACGTAATACGTTATAGCGTTATACCATATAACGTAAAACGTCATTTCGTTATACCATATAACGTAATACATTATAACGTTTTACCATATAACGTAATACGTTATAAAGTTGTACCATATAACGTAATCCGTTATAACGTTATATCATATAACGTAATACGTTATATCGTTATACCATATAACGTAATTAGTTATAACGT
This sequence comes from Bombus huntii, assembly GCF_024542735.1. NCBI lineage: Eukaryota > Metazoa > Arthropoda > Insecta > Hymenoptera > Apidae > Bombus > Bombus huntii. The sequence goes on along the minus strand of NC_066240.1, from coordinate 1,998,051 downwards.
TATACCATATAACGTAATCCGTTATAACGTTATACCATATAACGTAAATCGTCATTTCGTTATACCATATATCGTAATACGTTATAACGTTATACCATATAACGTAATACGTTACAAAGTTATACGATATAACGTAATACGTTATAACGTTATACCATATAACGTAATACGTTATAACGTTATACCATATAACGTAATCCGTTATAACGTTCTACCATGTAACATAATACGTCATAACGTTATACCATATGACGTTATACCATATAACGTAATACGTTATAACGTTATACCATATCACGTAATACGTCATGATGTTATACCCTATGACGTTATATAATATAACGTAATACGTTATACCGTTATGCCATATATCGTAATACGTTATAACGTTATACCATATATCGTAATACGTTATAACGTTATACCATATAACCTAATACGTTATAGCGTTATACCATATAACGTAAAACGTCATTTCGTTATACCATATAACGTAATACGTAATTACGTTATACCATATAACGTAAAACGTCATTTCGTTATACCATATAACGTAATACATTATATCGTTATGCCATATATCGTAATACGTTATGAAATTATACCATATAACGTAATACGCTATAACGTTATACCATATAACGTAAAACGTCATATCGTTATACCATATATCGTAATACGTTATAACGTTAAACCATATAACGTAATCCGTTATAACGTTACACCATATAACGTAAAACGTCATTTCGTTATACCATATAACGTAATACGTTATATCGTTATGCCATATATCGTAATACGTTATACCGTTATGCCATATATCGTAATACGTTATAACCTGATACCATATAACGTAATACGTCATAACGTTTTACCATATATCGTAATACGTTATAGCGTCATACCATATGACGTTATACCATATCACGTGATACGTTATAACGATATACCATATAATGTAATACGTAATAACGTTATACCATATAACGTAATCCGTTATAACGTTATACCATACAACGTAAAGCGTCCTTTTGTTATACCATATATCGTAATACGTTACAACGATATACCATATAACGTAATACGTTATAACGTTTTACCATATAACGTAATACGTTATAAAGTTATACCATATGACGTAATCCGTTATAACGTTATATCATATAAAGTAAAACGTCATTTCGTTATACCATATATCGTAATACGTTATAACGTTATACCATATAACGTAATACGTTATAACGTTATGCCATATATCGTAATACGTTATGACGTTATACCATATAACGTAAAACGTTATTTCTTTATACCATATAACGTAATACGTTATAACGTTATACCATATATCGTAATACGTTATAACGTTATACCATATAACGTTATACGTCATATAGTTATACCATATGACGTTATACCATATAACGTAGTATGTTATAACGTTATAACATATCACGTAATACGTCATAACGTTATACCCTATGACGTTACATAATATAACGTAATACGTTATACCGTTATGCCATATATCGTAACACGTTATAACGTTATACCATATAACGTAATACGTTATATCGTTATACCATATAACGTAATAGGATATAACGTTATAGCATACAACGTAATACGTTATAACGTTAAACCATATAACGTTATCCGTTATAACGTTATACCATATAGCGTAACACTATATAATGTTATAGCATATAAGGTAATCCGTTATAACGTTATACTATATAACATAATACTATATAACGTTATACCATATAACGTAATCCGTTATAACGTTCTACCATGTAACATAATACGTCATAACGTTATACCATATGACGTTATACCATATAACGTAATACGTTATAACGTTATACCATATCACGTAATACGTCATGACGTTATACCCTATGACGTTATATAATATAACGTAATACGTTATACCGTTATGCCATATATCGTAACACGTTATAACGTTATACCATTTAACGTAATACGTTAAAACGTTATACCATGTAACGTAATTAGTTATAACGTTATACCATATAACGTAATCCGTTATAACGTTATACCATATAACGTAAATCGTCATTTCGTTATACCATATATCGTAATACGTTATAAAGTTATACCATATAACGTAATACGTTACAAAGTTATACGATATAACGTAATACGTTATAACGTTATACCATATTACGTAATACGTTATAACGTTATACCATATAACGTAATCCGTTATAACGTTCTACCATGTAACATAATACGTCATAACGTTATACCATATGACGTTATACCATATAACGTAATACGTTATAACGTTATACCATATCACGTAATACGTCATGATGTTATACCCTATGACGTTATATAATATAACGTAATACGTTATACCGTTATGCCATATATCGTAATACGTTATAACGTTATACCATATATCGTAATACGTTATAACGTTATACCATATAACCTAATACGTTATAGCGTTATACCATATAACGTAAAACGTCATTTCGTTATACCATATAACGTAATACGTAATTACGTTATTCCATATAACGTAAAACGTCATTTCGTTATACCATATAACGTAATACATTATATCGTTATGCCATATATCGTAATACGTTATGAAATTATACCATATAACGTAATACGCTATAACGTTATACCATATAACGTAAAACGTCATATCGTTATACCATATATCGTAATACGTTATAACGTTAAACCATATAACGTAATCCGTTATAACGTTACACCATATAACGTAAAACGTCATTTCGTTATACCATATAACGTAATACGTTATATCGTTATGCCATATATCGTAATACGTTATACCGTTATGCCATATATCGTAATACGTTATAACCTGATACCATATAACGTAATACGTCATAACGTTTTACCATATATCGTAATACGTTATAGCGTCATACCATATGACGTTATACCATATTACGTGATACGTTATAACGATATACCATATAATGTAATACGTTATAACGTTATACCATATGACGTAATCCGTTATAACGTTATACCATACAACGTAAAGCGTCCTTTTGTTATACCATATATCGTAATACGTTACAACGATATACCATATAACGTAATACGTTATAACGTTTTACCATATAACGTAATACGTTATAAAGTTATACCATATAACGTAATCCGTTATAACGTTATATCATATAACGTAAAACGTCATTTCGTTATACCATATATCGTAATACGTTATAACGTTATACCATATAACGTAATACGTTATAACGTTATGCCATATATCGTAATACGTTATGACGTTATACCATATAACGTAAAACGTTATTTCTTTATACCATATAACGTAATACGTTATAACGTTATACCATATATCGTAATACGTTATAACGTTATACCATATATCGTTATACGTCATATAGTTATACCATATGACGTTATACCATATAACGTAGTATGTTATAACGTTATAACATATCACGTAATACGTCATAACGTTATACCCTATGACGTTACATAATATAACGTAATACGTTATACCGTTATGCCATATATCGTAACACGTTATAACGTTATACCATTTAACGTAATACGTTAAAACGTTATACCATGTAACGTAATTAGTTATAACGTTATACCATATAACGTAATACGTTACAAAGTTATACGATATAACGTAATACGTTATAACGTTATACCATATAACGTAATACGTTATAACGTTATACCATATAACGTAATACGTTATATCGTTATACCATATAACGTAATAGGATATAACGTTATAGCATACAACGTAATACGTTATAACGTTAAACCATATAACGTTATCCGTTATAACGTTATACCATATAGCGTAACACTATATAATGTTATAGCATATAAGGTAATCCGTTATAACGTTATACTATATAACATAATACTATATAACGTTATACCATATAACGTAATCCGTTATAACGTTCTACCATGTAACATAATACGTCATAACGTTATACCATATGACGTTATACCATATAACGTAATACGTTATAACGTTATACCATATCACGTAATACGTCATGACGTTATACCCTATGACGTTATATAATATAACGTAATACGTTATACCGTTATGCCATGTATCGTAATACGTAATAACGTTATACCATATATCGTAATACGTTATAACGTTATAGCATATAACGTAATACGTTATAGCGTTATACCATATAACGTAAAACGTCATTTCGTTATACCATATAACGTAATACATTATAACGTTTTACCATATAACGTAATACGTTATAAAGTTGTACCATATAACGTAATCCGTTATAACGTTATATCATATAACGTAATACGTTATATCGTTATACCATATAACGTAATTAGTTATAACGTTATACCATATAACGTAATCCGTTATAACGTTATACCATATAACGTAAATCGTCATTTCGTTATACCATATATCGTAATACGTTATAACGTTATACCATATAACGTAATACGTTACAAAGTTATACGATATAACGTAATACGTTATAACGTTATACCATATAACGTAATACGTTATAACGTTATACCATATAACGTAATCCGTTATAACGTTCTACCATGTAACATAATACGTCATAACGTTATACCATATGACGTTATACCATATAACGTAATACGTTATAACGTTATACCATATCACGTAATACGTCATGATGTTATACCCTATGACGTTATATAATATAACGTAATACGTTATACCGTTATGCCATATATCGTAATACGTTATAACGTTATACCATATATCGTAATACGTTATAACGTTATACCATATAACCTAATACGTTATAGCGTTATACCATATAACGTAAAACGTCATTTCGTTATACCATATAACGTAATACGTAATTACGTTATACCATATAACGTAAAACGTCATTTCGTTATACCATATAACGTAATACATTATATCGTTATGCCATATATCGTAATACGTTATGAAATTATACCATATAACGTAATACGCTATAACGTTATACCATATAACGTAAAACGTCATATCGTTATACCATATATCGTAATACGTTATAACGTTAAACCATATAACGTAATCCGTTATAACGTTACACCATATAACGTAAAACGTCATTTCGTTATACCATATAACGTAATACGTTATATCGTTATGCCATATATCGTAATACGTTATACCGTTATGCCATATATCGTAATACGTTATAACCTGATACCATATAACGTAATACGTCATAACGTTTTACCATATATCGTAATACGTTATAGCGTCATACCATATGACGTTATACCATATCACGTGATACGTTATAACGATATACCATATAATGTAATACGTAATAACGTTATACCATATAACGTAATCCGTTATAACGTTATACCATACAACGTAAAGCGTCCTTTTGTTATACCATATATCGTAATACGTTACAACGATATACCATATAACGTAATACGTTATAACGTTTTACCATATAACGTAATACGTTATAAAGTTATACCATATGACGTAATCCGTTATAACGTTATATCATATAAAGTAAAACGTCATTTCGTTATACCATATATCGTAATACGTTATAACGTTATACCATATAACGTAATACGTTATAACGTTATGCCATATATCGTAATACGTTATGACGTTATACCATATAACGTAAAACGTTATTTCTTTATACCATATAACGTAATACGTTATAACGTTATACCATATATCGTAATACGTTATAACGTTATACCATATAACGTTATACGTCATATAGTTATACCATATGACGTTATACCATATAACGTAGTATGTTATAACGTTATAACATATCACGTAATACGTCATAACGTTATACCCTATGACGTTACATAATATAACGTAATACGTTATACCGTTATGCCATATATCGTAACACGTTATAACGTTATACCATATAACGTAATACGTTATATCGTTATACCATATAACGTAATAGGATATAACGTTATAGCATACAACGTAATACGTTATAACGTTAAACCATATAACGTTATCCGTTATAACGTTATACCATATAGCGTAACACTATATAATGTTATAGCATATAAGGTAATCCGTTATAACGTTATACTATATAACATAATACTATATAACGTTATACCATATAACGTAATCCGTTATAACGTTCTACCATGTAACATAATACGTCATAACGTTATACCATATGACGTTATACCATATAACGTAATACGTTATAACGTTATACCATATCACGTAATACGTCATGACGTTATACCCTATGACGTTATATAATATAACGTAATACGTTATACCGTTATGCCATATATCGTAACACGTTATAACGTTATACCATTTAACGTAATACGTTAAAACGTTATACCATGTAACGTAATTAGTTATAACGTTATACCATATAACGTAATCCGTTATAACGTTATACCATATAACGTAAATCGTCATTTCGTTATACCATATATCGTAATACGTTATAAAGTTATACCATATAACGTAATACGTTACAAAGTTATACGATATAACGTAATACGTTATAACGTTATACCATATTACGTAATACGTTATAACGTTATACCATATAACGTAATCCGTTATAACGTTCTACCATGTAACATAATACGTCATAACGTTATACCATATGACGTTATACCATATAACGTAATACGTTATAACGTTATACCATATCACGTAATACGTCATGATGTTATACCCTATGACGTTATATAATATAACGTAATACGTTATACCGTTATGCCATATATCGTAATACGTTATAACGTCATACCATATATCGTAATACGTTATAACGTTATACCATATAACCTAATACGTTATAGCGTTATACCATATAACGTAAAACGTCATTTCGTTATACCATATAACGTAATACGTAATTACGTTATTCCATATAACGTAAAACGTCATTTCGTTATACCATATAACGTAATACATTATATCGTTATGCCATATATCGTAATACGTTATGAAATTATACCATATAACGTAATACGCTATAACGTTATACCATATAACGTAAAACGTCATATCGTTATACCATATATCGTAATACGTTATAACGTTAAACCATATAACGTAATCCGTTATAACGTTACACCATATAACGTAAAACGTCATTTCGTTATACCATATAACGTAATACGTTATATCGTTATGCCATATATCGTAATACGTTATACCGTTATGCCATATATCGTAATACGTTATAACCTGATACCATATAACGTAATACGTCATAACGTTTTACCATATATCGTAATACGTTATAGCGTCATACCATATGACGTTATACCATATTACGTGATACGTTATAACGATATACCATATAATGTAATACGTTATAACGTTATACCATATAACGTAATCCGTTATAACGTTATACCATACAACGTAAAGCGTCCTTTTGTTATACCATATATCGTAATACGTTACAACGATATACCATATAACGTAATACGTTATAACGTTTTACCATATAACGTAATACGTTATAAAGTTATACCATATAACGTAATCCGTTATAACGTTATATCATATAACGTAAAACGTCATTTCGTTATACCATATATCGTAATACGTTATAACGTTATACCATATAACGTAATACGTTATAACGTTATGCCATATATCGTAATACGTTATGACGTTATACCATATAACGTAAAACGTTATTTCTTTATACCATATAACGTAATACGTTATAACGTTATACCATATATCGTAATACGTTATAACGTTATACCATATAACGTTATACGTCATATAGTTATACCATATGACGTTATACCATATAACGTAGTATGTTATAACGTTATAACATATCACGTAATACGTCATAACGTTATACCCTATGACGTTACATAATATAACGTAATACGTTATACCGTTATGCCATATATCGTAACACGTTATAACGTTATACCATTTAACGTAATACGTTAAAACGTTATACCATGTAACGTAATTAGTTATAACGTTATACCATATAACGTAATCCGTTATAACGTTATACCATATAACGTAAATCGTCATTTCGTTATACCATATATCGTAATACGTTATAACGTTATACCATATAACGTAATACGTTACAAAGTTATACGATATAACGTAATACGTTATAACGTTATACCATATAACGTAATACGTTATAACGTTATACCATATAACGTAATACGTTATATCGTTATACCATATAACGTAATAGGATATAACGTTATAGCATACAACGTAATACGTTATAACGTTAAACCATATAACGTTATCCGTTATAACGTTATACCATATAGCGTAACACTATATAATGTTATAGCATATAAGGTAATCCGTTATAACGTTATACTATATAACATAATACTATATAACGTTATACCATATAACGTAATCCGTTATAACGTTCTACCATGTAACATAATACGTCATAACGTTATACCATATGACGTTATACCATATAACGTAATACGTTATAACGTTATACCATATCACGTAATACGTCATGACGTTATACCCTATGACGTTATATAATATAACGTAATACGTTATACCGTTATGCCATATATCGTAATACGTTATAACGTTATACCATATATCGTAATACGTTATAACGTTATACCATATAACGTAATACGTTATAGCGTTATACCATATAACGTAATCCGTTATAACGTTCTACCATGTAACATAATACGTCATAACGTTATACCATATGACGTTATACCATATAACGTAATACGTTATTACGTTATACCATATAACGTAAAACGTCATTTCGTTATACCATATAACGTAATACATTATATCGTTATGCCATATATCGTAATACGTTATGAAATTATACCATATAACGTAATACGCTATAACGTTATACCATATAACGTAAAACGTCATATCGTTATACCATATATCGTAATACGTTATAACGTTAAACCATATAACGTAATCCGTTATAACGTTACACCATATAACGTAAAACGTCATTTCGTTATACCATATAACGTAATACGTTATATCGTTATGCCATATATCGTAATACGTTATACCGTTATGCCATATATCGTAATACGTTATAACCTGATACCATATAACGTAATACGTCATAACGTTTTACCATATAACGTATTACGTTATAAAGTTATACCATATAACGTAATCCGTTATAACGTTATATCATATAACGTAAAACGTCATTTCGTTATACCATATATCGTAATACGTTATAACGTTATACCATATAACGTAATACGCTATAACGTTATACCATATAACGTAAAACGTCATATCGTTACACCATATATCGTAATACGTTATAACGTTAAACCATATAACGTAATCCGTTATAACGTTACACCATATAACGTAAAACGTCATTTCGTTATACCATATAACGTAATACGTTATATCGTTATGCCATATATCGTAATACGTTATAACGATATACCATATAACGTAATACGTTATAACGTTATACCATATAACGTAAAACGTCATTTCGTTATACCATATATCGTAATACGTTATAGCGTCATACCATATGACGTTATACCATATAACGTAATACGTTTTAACGTTATACCATATCACGTAATACGTCATGACGTTATACCCTATGACGTTATATAATATAACGTAGTACGTTATACCGTTATGCCATATATCGTAATACGTTATAACCTTATACCATATAACGTAATACGTTATAACGTTTTACCATATAACGTAATACGTTACAAAGTTATACCATATAACGTAATCCGTTATAACGTTATATCATATAACGTAAAACGTCATTTCGTTATACCTTATATCGTAATACGTTATAACGTTATACCATATAACGTAATACGTTATAACGTTATACCATATAACGTAATACGTTATATCGTTATGCCATATATCGTAATACGTTATGACGTTATACCATATAACGTAATACGTTATATCGTTATGCCATATATCGTAATACGTTATAACGTTATACCATATAACGTAATACGTTATAACGTTATACCATATAACGTAAAACGTCATTTCGTTATACCATATGACGTTATACCATATAACGAAATACGTTATAACGTTATACCATATCACGTAATACGTCATGACGTTATACCCTATGACGTTATATAATATAACGTAATACGTTATACCGTTATGCCATATATCGTAATACGTTATAACGTTATACCATATATCGTAATACGTTATAACGTTATACCATATAACGTAATACGTTATAGCGTTATACCATATAACGTAAAACGTCATTTCGTTATACCATATAACGTAATACATTATTACGTTATACCATATAGCGCAAAACGTCATTTCGTTATACCATATAACGTAATACATTATATCGTTATGCCATATATCGTAATACGTTATGACGTTATACCATATAACGTAATACGTTATAACGTTATACCATATAACGTAAAACGTCATTTCGTTATACCATATATCGTAATACGTTATAGCGTCATACCATATGACGTTATACCATATAACGTAATACGTTATAACGTTATACCATATCACGTAATACGTTATAACATTATGACATGTAACGTAATACGTTATAACGTTATACCATATAACGTAATACGTCATAACGTTATACCATATGACGTTATACCTTATAACGTAATACGTTATAACGTTATACCATATCACGAAATACGTCATAACGTCATACCCTATGACGTTATATAATATAACGTAATACGTTATACCGTTATGCCATATATCGTAATACGTTATAACCTTATACCATATAACGTAATACGTTATAACGTTTTACCATATAACGTAATACGTTATAAAGTTATACCATATAACGTAATCCGTTATAACGTTATATCATATAACGTAAAACGTCATTTCGTTGTACCATATATCGTAATACGTTATAACGTTATACCAAATAACGTAAGACGTCATTTCGTTTGACCATATAACGTAATACGTTATAACGTTAAACCATATAACGTAATCCGTTATAACGTTACACAATATAGCGTAATACTATATAACGTTATACCATATAAGGTAATCCGTTAAAACGTTATACTATATAACATAATACTATATAACGTTATACCATATAACGTAATCCGTTATAACGTTCTACCATGTAACGTAATACATCATAGCGTTATACCATATGACGTTATACGTCACAACGTTATGGCATACAAAGTTATACCATGTAACTTAATACTTCATAACGTTATGCCATATGACGTTATACCTTATAACGTAATACGTTATAACGTTATACCATATCACGTAATACGTCATAACGTCATACCCTATGACGTTATACCGTTATGCCATATATCGTAATACGTTATAACGTTGTACCATATAATGTAATACGCTATAGCGTTATAACATATCACGTAAAACGTCATATCGTTATACCATATAACGTAATACGTTATAACGCCATACCATATATCGTAATACGTTATAACGTAATGCCATATAACGTAATACGTTCTAACGTTATACCATATAACGTGATACGTTATAACGATATACCATATAATGTAATACGTTATAACGTTATACCATATAACGTAATACGTTATAACGTTATACCATACAACGTAAAGCGTCCTTTTGTTATACCATATAACGTAATACGTTACAACGTTATACCATATAACGTAATATCTTATAACGTTGTACCATATAACGCAACACGTTATAACGTAATACCATATAACGTAATACGTTATAACGTCATACCATATAACGCAATAAGTTATAACGTTATTCCACATAACGTAATACGTTACAAAGTAATACCATGTAACGTAATACGTTATAACGTTATACCATATAACGTAATACATTATAACGTTATAGCATTCAACGTTATACCACAAAACGTAATACGTTATATCGTTATGCCATATAACGTAATACGTTATAACGTTATACCATATATCGCAATCCGTTATAACTTTATAACATACAACGTAAAGCGTCATTTCGTTGTACCATATATCGTAATACGTTATAACGTAGTACCATATGACGTAATACGTTATAAAGTAATACCATGTAACGTAATACGTTATAAAGTTATACCATATAACGTAATACGTTATAACGTTATACCATATAACGTAAAACGTCATTTCGTTATACCATATAACGTAATACGTTATAACGTAATGCCATATAACGTAATACGTTACAACGTTATACCATATAACGTAATACGTTATAAATTAATACCATGTAACGTAATACGTTATGACGTTATAGGATACAACGTAATACTTCATAACGTTATACCATACAACATAATGCTTGATAACGTTATACCATACAACGTAATACGTTATAACGTTATAGCATACAACGTAATACGTCATTTCGTTATACCATATAACGTAATACGTTATAACGTTATACCATATAACGTAATACGTTATAACGTTATACCATATAACGTAATACGTTATAACGTTATGCCATATAACGTAATACGTTATAACGTTATACCAAATATCGTAATCCGTTATAACGTTATGACATACAACGTAAAGCGTCATATCGTTGTACCATATATCGTAATACGTTATAACGTTGAACCATATAACGTAATACGTTATAACGTTATACCATATAACGTAATACGTTATAACGTTATACCATATAACGTAATCCGTTATAACGTTATAGCATACAACGTAAAACGTTATTTCTTTATACCATATAACGTAATACGTTATAACGTTATACCATATATCGTAATACGTTATAACGTTATACCATATAACGTTATACGTCATATAGTTATACCATATGACGTTATACCATATAACGTAATACGTTATAACGTTATAACATATCACGTAATACGTCATAACGTTATACCCTATGACGTTACATAATATAACGTAATACGTTATACCGTTATGCCATATATCGTAACACGTTATAACGTTATACCATTTAACGTAATACGTTAAAACGTTATACCATGTAACGTAATTAGTTATAACGTTATACCATATAACGTAATCCGTTATAACGTTATACCATATAACGTAAATCGTCATTTCGTTATACCATATATCGTAATACGTTATAACGTTATACCATATAACGTAATACGTTACAAAGTTATACGATATAACGTAATACGTTATAACGTTATACCATATAACGTAATACGTTATAACGTTATACCATATAACGTAATACGTTATATCGTTATACCATATAACGTAATAGGATATAACGTTATAGCATACAACGTAATACGTTATAACGTTAAACCATATAACGTTATCCGTTATAACGTTATACCATATAGCGTAACACTATATAATGTTATAGCATATAAGGTAATCCGTTATAACGTTATACTATATAACATAATACTATATAACGTTATACCATATAACGTAATCCGTTATAACGTTCTACCATGTAACATAATACGTCATAACGTTATACCATATGACGTTATACCATATAACGTAATACGTTATAACGTTATACCATATCACGTAATACGTCATGACGTTATACCCTATGACGTTATATAATATAACGTAATACGTTATACCGTTATGCCATATATCGTAATACGTTATAACGTTATACCATATATCGTAATACGTTATAACGTTATACCATATATCGTAATACGTTATAACGTTATACCATATAACGTAATACGTTATAGCGTTATACCATATAACGTAAAACGTCATTTCGTTATACCATATAACGTAATACGTTATTACGATATACCATATAACGTAAAACGTCATTTCGTTATACCATATAACGTAATACATTATATCGTTATGCCATATATCGTAATACGTTATGAAATTATACCATATAACGTAATACGTTATAACGTTATACCATATAACGTAAAACGTCATATCGTTATACCATATATCGTAATACGTTATAACGTTAAACCATATAACGGAATCCGTTATAACGTTACACCATATAACGTAAAACGTCATTTCGTTATACCATATAACGTAATACGTTATATCGTTATGCCATATATCGTAATACGTTATACCGTTATGCCATATATCGTAATACGTTATAACCTGATACCATATAACGTAATACGTCATAACGTTTTACCATATAACGTATTACGTTATAAAGTTATACCATATAACGTAATCCGTTATAACGTTATATCATATAACGTAAAACGTCATTTCGTTATACCATATATCGTAATACGTTATAACGTTATACCATATAACGTAATACGCTATAACGTTATACCATATAACGTAAAACGTCATATCGTTACACCATATATCGTAATACGTTATAACGTTAAACCATATAACGTAATCCGTTATAACGTTACACCATATAATGTAAAACGTCATTTCGTTATACCATATAACGTAATACGTTATATCGTTATGCCATATATCGTAATACGTTATAACGATATACCATATAACGTAATACGTTATAACGTTATACCATATAACGTAAAACGTCATTTCGTTATACCATATATCGTAATACGTTATAGCGTCATACCATATGACGTTATACCATATAACGTAATACGTTTTAACGTTATACCATATCACGTAATACGTTATAACATTATGCCATGTAACGTAATACGTTATAACGTTATACCATATAACGTAATACGTCATAACGTTATACCATATGACGTTATACCTTATAACGTAATACGTTATAACGTTATACCATATCACGTAATACGTCATAACGTTATACCCTATGACGTTATATAATATAACGTAATACGTTATACCGTTATGCCATATATCGTAATACGTTATAACCTTATACCATATAACGTAATACGTTATAACGTTTTACCATATAACGTAATACGTTACAAAGTTATACCATATAACGTAATCCGTTATAACGTTAAACCATATAACGTAATCCGTTATAACGTTACACCATATAACGTAAAACGTCATTTCGTTATTCCATATAACGTAATACGTTATATCGTTATGCCATATATCGTAATACGTTATAACGTTATACCATATAACGTAATACGTTATGACGTTATACCATATAACGTAAAACGTCATTTCGTTATACCATATATCGTAATACGTTATAGCGTCATACCATATGACGTTATACCATATAACGTAATACGTTATAACGTTATACCATATCACGTAATACGTTATAACATTATGCCATGTAACGTAATATGTTATAACGTTATACCATATAACGTAATACGTCATAACGTTATACCATATGACGTTATACCTTATAACGTAATACGTTATAACGTTATACCATATCACGAAATACGTCATAACGTCATACCCTATGACGTTATATAATATAACGTAATACGTTATACCGTTATGCCATATATCGTAATACGTTATAACCTTATACCATATATCGTAATACGTTATAACGTTATACCGTATAACGTAATACGCTATAACGTTATACCATATAACGTAAAACGTCATATCGTTATACCATATAACGTAATACGTTATAACGTTAAACCATATAACGTAATCCGTTATAACGTTACACCATATAACGTAAAACGTCATTTCGTTATTCCATATAACGTAATACGTTATATCGTTATGCCATATATCGTAATACGTTATAACGTTATACCATATAACGTAATACGTTATAACGTTATACCATATAACGTAAAACGTCATTTCGTTATACCATATATCGTAATACGTTATAGCGTCATACCATATGACGTTATACCATATAACGTAATACGTTATAACGTTATACCATATCACGTAATACGTTATAACATTATGCCATGTAACGTAATACGTTATAACGTTATACCATATAACGTAATACGTTATAACGTTTTACCATATAACGTAATACGTTATAAAGTTATACCATATAACGTAATCCGTTATAACGTTATATCATATAACGTAAAACGTCATTTCGTTGTACCATATATCGTAATACGTTATAACGTTATACCAAATAACGTAAGACGTCATTTCGTTTGACCATATAACGTAATACGTTATAACGTTAAACCATATAACGTAATCCGTTATAACGTTACACAATATAGCGTAATACTATAAAACGTTATACCATATAAGGTAATCCGTTAAAACGTTATACTATATAACATAATACTATATAACGTTATACCATATAACGTAATCCGTTATAACGTTCTACCATGTAACGTAATACTTCATAGCGTTATACCATATGACGTTATACGTCACAACGTTATGGCATACAAAGTTATACCATGTAACTTAATACTTCATAACGTTATGCCATATGACGTTATACCTTATAACGTAATACGTTATAACGTTATACCATATCACGTAATACGTCATAACGTCATACCCTATGACGTTATATAATATAACGTAATACGTTATACCGTTATGCCATATATCGTAATACGTTATAACGTTGTACCATATAATGTAATACGCTATAGCGTTATAACATATCACGTAAAACGTCATTTCGTTATACCATATAACGTAATACGTTATAACGTCATACCATATATCGTAATACGTTATAACGTAATGCCATATAACGTAATACGGTATAACGTTTTGCCATATAACGTAATACGTTCTAACGTTATACCATATAACGTAATACGTTATAACGATATACCATATAATGTAATACGTTGTAACGTTATACCATATAACGTAATACGTTATAACGTTATACCATGTAACGTAATACGTTATAACGTTATACCATATAACGTAATCCGTTATAACGTTATACCATACAACGTAAAGCGTCCTTTTGTTATACCATATATCGTAATACGTTACAACGTTATACCATATAACGTAATATCTTATAACGTTGTACCATATAACGTAATGCGTTATAACGTTATACCATATAACGTAAAACGTCATTTCGTTATACCATATATCGTAATACGTTATAGCGTCATATCATATAACGTAATACGCCACAAAATTATACCGCATAACGCAACACGTTATAACGTAATACCATATAACGTAATACGTTATAACGTCATACCATATAACGCAATAAGTTATAACGTTATTCCACATAACGTAATACGTTACAAAGTAATACCATGTAACGTAATACGTTATAACGTTATACCATGTAACGTAATACATTATAACGTTATAGCATTCAACGTTATACCACAAAACGTAATACGTTATATCGTTATGCCATATAACGTAATACGTTATAACGTTATACCATATATCGCAATCCGTTATAACTTTATAACATACAACGTAAAGCGTCATTTCGTTGTACCATATATCGTAATACGTTATAACGTAGTACCATATAACGTAATACGTTATAAAGTAATACCATGTAACGTAATACGTTATAAAGTTATACCATATAACGTAATACGTTATAACGTTATACCATATAACGTAAAACGTCATTTCGTTATACCATATAACGTAATACGTTATAACGTAATGCCATATAACGTAATACGTTACAACGATATACCATATAACGTAATACGTTATAAATTAATACCATGTAACGTAATACGTTATGACGTTATAGGATACAACGTAATACTTCATAACGTTATACCACACAACATAATGCTTGATAACGTTATACCATACAACGTAATACGTTATAACGTTATAGCATACAACGTAATACGTCATTTCGTTATACCATATAACGTAATACGTTATAACGTTATACCATATAACGTAATACGTTATAACGTTATACCATATAACGTAATACGTTATAACGTTATGCCATATAACGTAATACGGTATAACGTTTTGCCATATAACGTAATACGTTCTAACGTTATACCATATAACGTGATACGTTATAACGATATACCATATAATGTAATACGTTATAACGTTATACCATATAACGTAATACGTTATAACGTTATACCATATAACGTAATACGTTATAACGTTTTACCATATAACGTAATACGTTATAAAGTTATACCATATAACGTAATCCGTTATAACGTTATATCATATAACGTAAAACGTCATTTCGTTGTACCATATATCGTAATACGTTATAACGTTATACCAAATAACGTAAGACGTCATTTCGTTTGACCATATAACGTAATACGTTATAACGTTAAACCATATAACGTAATCCGTCATAACGTTACACAATATAGCGTAATACTATAAAACGTTATACCATATAAGGTAATCCGTTAAAACGTTATACTATATAACATAATACTATATAACGTTATACCATACAACGTAATCCGTTATAACGTTCTACCATGTAACGTAATACTTCATAGCGTTATACCATATGACGTTATACGTCACAACGTTATGGCATACAAAGTTATACCATGTAACTTAATACTTCATAACGTTATGCCATATGACGTTATACCTTATAACGTAATACGTTATAACGTTATACCATATCACGTAATACGTCATAACGTCATACCCTATGACGTTATATAATATAACGTAATACGTTATACCGTTATGCCATATATCGTAATACGTTATAACGTTGTACCATATAATGTAATACGCTATAGCGTTATAACATATCACGTAAAACGTCATTTCGCTATACCGTATAACGTAATACGTTATAACGTCATACCATATATCGTAATACGTTATAACGTAATGCCATATAACGTAATACGGTATAACGTTTTGCCATATAACGTAATACGTTCTAACGTTATACCATATAACGTGATACGTTATAACGATATACCATATAATGTAATACGTTATAACGTTATACCATATAACGTAATACGTTATTACGTTATACCATATAACGTAAAACGTCATTTCGTTATACCATATAACGTAATACATTATATCGTTATGCCATATATCGTAATACGTTATGAAATTATACCATATAACGTAATACGCTATAACGTTATACCATATAACGTAAAACGTCATATCGTTATACCATATATCGTAATACGTTATAACGTTAAACCATATAACGTAATCCGTTATAACGTTACACCATATAACGTAAAACGTCATTTCGTTATACCATATAACGTAATACGTTATATCGTTATGCCATATATCGTAATACGTTATACCGTTATGCCATATATCGTAATACGTTATAACCTGATACCATATAACGTAATACGTCATAACGTTTTACCATATAACGTATTACGTTATAAAGTTATACCATATAACGTACTCCGTTATAACGTTATATCATATAACGTAAAACGTCATTTCGTTATACCATATATCGTAATACGTTATAACGTTATACCATATAACGTAATACGCTATAACGTTATACCATATAACGTAAAACGTCATATCGTTACACCATATATCGTAATACGTTATAACGTTAAACCATATAACGTAATCCGTTATAACGTTACACCATATAACGTAAAACGTCATTTCGGTATACCATATAACGTAATACGTTATATCGTTATGCCATATATCGTAATACGTTATAACGATATACCATATAACGTAATACGTTATAACGTTACACCATATAACGTAAAACGTCATTTCGTTATACCATATATCGTAATACGTTATAGCGTCATACCATATGACGTTATACCATATAACGTAATACGTTTTATCGTTATACCATATCACGTAATACGTTATAACATTATGCCATGTAACGTAATACGTTATAACGTTATACCATATAACGTAATACGTCATAACGTTATACCATATGACGTTATACCTTATAACGTAATACGTTACAAAGTTATACCATATAACGTAATCCGTTATAACGTTATATCATATAACGTAAAACGTCATTTCGTTATACCATATATCGTAATACGTTATAACGTTATACCATATAACGTAATACGTTATAACGTTATACCATATAACGTAATACGTTATATCGTTATGCCATATATCGTAATACGTTATGACGTTATACCATATAACGTTATACGTTATATCGTTATGCCATATATCGTAATACGTTATAACGTTATACCATATAACGTAATACGTTATAACGTTATACCATATAACGTAAAACGTCATTTCGTTATACCATATGACGTTATACCATATAACGTAATACGTTATAACGTTATACCATATCACGTAATACGTCATGACGTTATACCCTATGACGTTATATAATATAACGTAATACGTTATACCGTTATGCCATATATCGTAATACGTTATAACGTTATACCATATATCGTAATACGTTATAACGTTATACCATATAACGTAATACGTTATAGCGTTATACCATATAACGTAAAACGTCATTTCGTTATACCATATAACGTAATACGTTATACCGTTATGCCATATATCGTAATACGTTATAACCTGATACCATATAACGTAATACGTCATAACGTTTTACCATATAACGTATTACGTTATAAAGTTATACCATATAACGTAATCCGTTATAACGTTATACCATATAGCGTAACACTATATAATGTTATAGCATATAAGGTAATCCGTTATAACGTTATACTATATAACATAATACTATATAACGTTATACCATATAACGTAATCCGTTATAACGTTCTACCATGTAACATAATACGTCATAACGTTATACCATATGACGTTATACCATATAACGTAATACGTTATAACGTTATACCATATCACGTAATACGTCATGACGTTATACCCTATGACGTTATATAATATAACGTAATACGTTATACCGTTATGCCATATATCGTAATACGTTATAACGTTATACCATATATCGTAATACGTTATAACGTTATACCATATAACGTAATACGTTATAGCGTTATACCATATAACGTAAAACGTCATTTCGTTATACCATATAACGTAATACGTTATTACGTTATACCATATAACGTAAAACGTCATTTCGTTATACCATATAACTTAATACATTATATCGTTATGCCATATATCGTAATACGTTATGAAATTATACCATATAACGTAATACGCTATAACGTTGTACCATATAACGTAAAACGTCATATCGTTATACCATATATCGTAATACGTTATAACGTTAAACCATATAACGTAATCCGTTATAACGTTACACCATATAACGTAAAACGTCATTTCGTTATACCATATAACGTAATACGTTATATCGTTATACCATATATCGTAATACGTTATACCGTTATGCCATATATCGTAATACGTTATAACCTGATACCATATAACGTAATACGTCATAACGTTTTACCATATAACGTATTACGTTATAAAGTTATACCATATAACGTAATCCGTTATAACGTTATATCATATAACGTAAAACGTCATTTCGTTATACCATATATCGTAATACGATATAACGTTATACCATATAACGTAATACGCTATAACGTTATACCATATAACGTAAAACGTCATATCGTTACACCATATATCGTAATACGTTATAACGTTAAACCATATAACGTAATCCGTTATAACGTTACACCATATAACGTAAAACGTCATTTCGTTATACCATATAACGTAAAACGTCATTTCGTTATACCATATAACGTAATACATTATATCGTTATGCCATATATCATAATACGTTATGAAATTATACCATATAACGTAATACGCTATAACGTTATACCATATAACGTAAAACGTCATATCGTTATACCATATATCGTAATGCGTTATAACGTTAAACCATATAACGTAATCCGTTATAACGTTACACCATATAACGTAAAACGTCATTTCGTTATACCATATATCGTAATACGTTATAGCGTCATACCATATGACGTTATACCATATAACGTAATACGTTTTAACGTTATACCATATCACGTAATACGTTATAACATTATGCCATGTAACGTAATACGTTATAACGTTATACCATATAACGTAATACGTCATAACGTTATACCATATGACGTTATACCTTATAACGTAATACGTTACAAAGTTATACCATATAACGTAATCCGTTATAACGTTATATCATATAACGTAAAACGTCATTTCGTTATACCATATATCGTAATACGTTATAACGTTATACCATATAACGTAATACGTTATAACGTTATACCATATAACGTAATACGTTATATCGTTATGCCATATATCGTAATACGTTATGACGTTATACCATATAACGTAATACGTTATATCGTTATGCCATATATCGTAATACGTTATAACGTTATACCATATAACGTAATACGTTATAACGTTATACCATATAACGTAAAACGTCATTTCGTTATACCATATGACGTTATACCATATAACGTAATACGTTATAGCGTTATACCATATCACGTAATACGTCATGACGTTATACCCTATGACGTTATATAATATAACGTAATACGTTATACCGTTATGCCATATATCGTAATACGTTATAACGTTATACCATATATCGTAATACGTTATAACGTTATACCATATAACGTTATACGTCATATAGTTATACCATATGACGTTATACCATATAACGTAGTACGTTATAACGTTATACCATATCACGTAATACGTCATAACGTTATACCCTATGACGTTACATAATATAACGTAATACGTTATACCGTTATGCCATATATCGTAACACGTTATAACGTTATACCATTTAACGTAATACGTTAAAACGTTATACCATGTAACGTAATTAGTTATAACGTTATACCATATAACGTAATACGTTATATCGTTATACCATATAACGTAATAGGATATAACGTTATAGCATACAACGTAATACGTTATAGCGTTATACCATATAACGTAATCCGTTATAACGTTATATCATATAACGTAAAACGTCATTTCGTTATACCATATATCGTAATACGTTATAACGTTATACCATATAACGTTATACGTCATATAGTTATACCATATGACGTTAAACCATATAACGTTATCCGTTATAACGTTATACCATATAGCGTAACACTATATAATGTTATAGCATATAAGGTAATCCGTTATAACGTTATACTATATAACATAATACTATATAACGTTATACCATATAACGTAATCCGTTATAACGTTCTACCATGTAACATAATACGTCATAACGTTATACCATATGATGTTATACCATATAACGTAATACGTTATAACGTTATACCATATCACGCAATACGTCATGACGTTATACCCTATGACGTTATATAATATAACGTAATACGTTATACCGTTATGCCATATATCGTAATACGTTATATCGTTATGCCATATATCGTAATACGTTATGAAATTATACCATATAACGTAATACGCTATAACGTTATACCATATAACGCAAAACGTCATATCGTTATACCATATATCGTAATACGTTATAACGTTAAACCATATAACGTAATCCGTTATAACGTTATACCATATAACGTTATACGTCATATAGTTATACCATATGACGTTATACCAATAACGTAGTACGTTATAACGTTATAACATATCACGTAATACGTCATAACGTTATAACATATATCGTAATACGTTATAACGTTATACCATATAACGTAATACGTTATAGCGTTATACCATATAACGTAAAACGTCATTTCGTTATACCATATAACGTAATACGTTATTACGTTATACCATATAACGTAAAACGTCATTTCGTTATACCATATAACGTAATACGTTATAACGTTATTCCATATATCGTAATACGTTATAACGTTCTACCATATAACGTAATACGTTATAGCGTTATACCATATAACGTAAAACGTCATTTCGTTATACCATATAACGTAATACATTATATCGTTATGCCATATATCGTAATACGTTATGAAATTATACCATATAACGTAATACGCTATAACGTTATACCATATAACGTAAAACGTCATTTCGTTATACCATATAGCGTAATACGTTATATCGTTATGCCATATATCGTAATACGTTATACCGTTATGCCATATATCGTAATACGTTATAACCTGATACCATATAACGTAATACGTCATAACGTTTTACCATATATCGTAATACGTTATAGCGTCATACCATATGACGTTATACCATATTACGTGATACGTTATAACGATATACCATATAATGTAATACGTTATAACGTTATACCATATAACGTAATACGTTATAACGTTATACCATATAACGTAATACGTTATAACGTTATACCATATAACGTAATCCGTTATAACGTTATACCATACAACGTAAAGCGTCCTTTTGTTATACCATATATCGTAATACGTTACAACGTTATACCATATAACGTAATACGTTATAACGTTTTACCATATAACGTAATACGTTATAAAGTTATACCATATAACGTAATCCGTTATAACGTTATATCATATAACGTAAAACGTCATTTCGTTATACCATATATCGTAATACTTTATAACGTTATACCATATAACGTAATACGTTATAACGTTATGCCATATATCGTAATACGTTATGACGTTATACCATGTAACGTAAAACGTTATTTCTTTATACCATATAACGTAATACGTTATAACGTTATACCATATATCGTAATACGTTATAACGTTATACCATATAACGTTATACGTCATATAGTTATACCATATGACGTTATACCATATAACGTAGTACGTTATAACGTTATAACATATCACGTAATACGTCATAACGTTATACCCTATGACGTTACATAATATAACGTAATACGTTATACCGTTAAGCCATATATCGTAACACGTTATAACGTTATACCATTTAACGTAATACGTTAAAACGTTATACCATGTAACGTAATTAGTTATAACGTTATACCATATAACGTAATCCGTTATAACGTTATACCATATAACGTAAATCGTCATTTCGTTATACCATATATCGTAATACGTTATAACGTTATACCATATAACGTAATACGTTACAAAGTTATACGATATAACGTAATACGTTATAACGTTATACCATATAACGTAATACGTTATAACGTTATACCATATAACGTAATACGTTATATCGTTATACCATATAACGTAATAGGATATAACGTTATAGCATACAACGTAATACGTTATAACGTTAAACCATATAACGTTATCCGTTATAACGTTATACCATATCACGTAATACGTCATGACGTTATACCCTATGACGTTATATAATATAACGTAATACGTTATACCGTTATCCCATATATCGTAATACGTTATAACGTTATACCATATATCGTAATACGTTATAACGTTATACCATATAACGTAATACGTTATAGCGTTATACCATATAACGTAAAACGTCATTTCGTTATACCATATAACGTAATACGTTATTACGTTATACCATATAACGTAAAACGTCATTTCGTTATACCATATAACGTAATACATTATATCGTTATGCCATATATCGTAATACGTTATGAAATTATACCATATAACGTAATACGCTATAACGTTATACCATATAACGTAAAACGTCATATCGTTATACCATATATCGTAATACGTTATAACGTTATACCATATAACGTAATACGTTACAAAGTTATACGATATAACGTAATACGTTATAACGTTATACCATATAACGTAATACGTTATAACGTTATACCATATAACGTAATACGTTATATCGTTATACCATATAACGTAATAGGATATAACGTTATACCATATAACGTAAAACGTCATTTCGTTATACCATATAACGTAATACGTTATTACGTTATACCATATAACGTAAAACGTCATTTCGTTATACCATATAACGTAATACGTTATAACGTTATTCCATATATCGTAATACGTTATAACGTTATACCATATAACGTAATACGTTATAGCGTTATACCATATAACGTAAAACGTCATTTCGTTATACCATATAACGTAATACATTATATCGTTATGCCATATATCGTAATACGTTATGAAATTGTACCATATAACGTAATACGCTATAACGTTATACCATATAACGTAAAACGTCATTTCGTTATACCATATAACGTAATACGTTATATCGTTATGCCATATATCGTAATACGTTATACCGTTATGCCATATATCGTAATACGTTATAACCTGATACCATATAACGTAATACGTCATAACGTTTTACCATATATCGTAATACGTTATAGCGTCATACCATATGACGTTATACCATATTACGTGATACGTTATAACGATATACCATATAATGTAATACGTTATAACGTTATACCATATAACGTAATACGTTATAACGTTATACCATATAACGTAATACGTTATAACGTTATACCATATAACGTAATCCGTTATAACGTTATACCATACAACGTAAAGCGTCCTTTTGTTATACCATATATCGTAATACGTTACAACGTTATACCATATAACGTAATACGTTATAACGTTTTACCATATAACGTAATACGTTATAAAGTTATACCATATAACGTAATCCGTTATAACGTTATATCATATAACGTAAAACGTCATTTCGTTATACCATATATCGTAATACTTTATAACGTTATACCATATAACGTAATACGTTATAACGTTATGCCATATATCGTAATACGTTATGACGTTATACCATATAACGTAAAACGTTATTTCTTTATACCATATAACGTAATACGTTATAACGTTATACCATATATCGTAATACGTTATAACGTTATACCATATAACGTTATACGACATACAGTTATACCATATGACGTTATACCATATAACGTAGTACGTTATAACGTTATAACATATCACGTAATACGTCATAACGTTATACCCTATGACGTTACATAATATAACGTAATACGTTATACCGTTATGCCATATATCGTAACACGTTATAACGTTATACCATTTAACGTAATACGTTAAAACGTTATACCATGTAACGTAATTAGTTATAACGTTATACCATATAACGTAATCCGTTATAACGTTATACCATATAACGTAAATCGTCATTTCGTTATACCATATATCGTAATACGTTATAACGTTATACCATATAACGTAATACGTTACAAAGTTATACGATATAACGTAATACGTTATAACGTTATACCATATAACGTAATACGTTACAAAGTTATACGATATAACGTAATACGTTACAAAGTTATACGATATAACGTAATACGTTATAACGTTATACCATATAACGTAATACGTTAAAACGTTATACCATGTAACGTAATTAGTTATAACGTTATACCATATAACGTAATCCGTTATAACGTTATACCATATAACGTAAATCGTCATTTCGTTATACCATATATCGTAATACGTTATAAAGTTATACCATATAACGTAATACGTTACAAAGTTATACGATATAACGTAATACGTTATAACGTTATACCATATAACGTAATACATTATATCGTTATGCCATATATCGTAATACGTTATGAAATTATACCATATAACGTAATACGCTATAACGTTATACCATATAACGTAAATCGTCATTTCGTTATACCATATAACGTAATACGTTATATCGTTATGCCATATATCGTAATACGTTATACCGTTATGCCATATATCGTAATACGTTATAACCTGATACCATATAACGTAATACGTCATAACGTTTTACCATATAACGTATTACGTTATAAAGTTATACCATATAACGTAATCCGTTATAACGTTATATCATATAACGTAAAACGTCATTTCGTTATACCATATATCGTAATACGTTATAACGTTATACCATATAACGTAATACGCTATAGCGTTATACCATATAACGTAAAACGTCATATCGTTACACCATATATCGTAATACGTTATAACGTTAAACCATATAACGTAATCCGTTATAACGTTACACCATATAACGTAAAACGTCATTTCGTTATACCTTATAACGTAATACGTTATATCGTTATGCCATATATCGTAATACGTTATAACGATATACCATATAACGTAATATGTTATAAAGTTATACCATATAACGTAAAACGTCATTTCGTTATACCATATATCGTAATACGTTATAGCTTCATACCATATGACGTTATACCATATAACGTAATAAGTTTTAACGTTATACCATATCACGTAATACGTTATAACATTATGCCATGTAACGTAATACGTTATAACGTTATACCATATAACGTAATACGTCATAACGTTATACCATATGACGTTATACCTTATAACGTAATACGTTGTAACGTTATACCATATCACGTAATACGTCATAACGTTATACCCTATGACGTTATATAATATAACGTAATACGTTATACCGTTATGCCATATATCGTAATACGTTATAACCTTATACCATATAACGTAATACGTTATAACGTTTTACCATATAACGTAATACGTTACAAAGTTATACCATATAACGTAATCCGTTATAACGTTATATCATATAACGTAATACGTTATATCGTTATGCCATATATCGTAATACGTTATGACGTTATACCATATAACGTAATACGTTATAAAGTTATACCATATAACGTAATACGTTATAACGTTATACCATATAACGTAATACGTTATAACGTTATACCATATAACGTAATCCGTTATAACGTTATACCATACAACGTAAAGCGTCCTTTTGTTATACCATATATCGTAATACGTTACAACGTTATAGCATATAACGTAATATCTTATAACGTTGTACCATATAACGTAATGCGTTATAACGTTATACCATATAACGTAAAACGTCATTTCGTTATACCATATATCGTAATACGTTATAGCGTCATACCATATAACGTAATACGTCACAAAATTATACCGCATAACGCAACACGTTATAACGTAATACCATATAACGTAATACGTTATAACGTCATACCATATAACGCAATAAGTTATAACGTTATTCCACATAACGTAATACGTTACAAAGTAATACCATGTAACGTAATACGTTATAACGTTATACCATATAACGCAATACATTATAACGTTATAGCATTCAACGTTATACCACAAAACGTAATACGTTATATCGTTATGCCATATAACGTAATACGTTATAACGTTATACCATATATCGCAATCCGTTATAACATTATAACATACAACGTAAAGCGTCATTTCGTTGTACCATATATCGTAATACGTTATAACGTAGTACCATATAACGTAATACGTTATAAAGTAATACCATGTAACGTAATACGTTATAAAGTTATACCATATAACGTAATACGTTATAACGTTATACCATATAACGTAAAACGTCATTTCGTTATACCATATAACGTAATACGTTATAACGTAATGCCATATAACGTAATACGTTACAACGTTATACCATATAACCTAATACGTTATAAATTAATACCATGTAACGTAATACGTTATGACGTTATAGGATACAACGTAATACTTCATAACGTTATACCATACAACATAATGCTTGATAACGTTATACCATACAACGTAATACGTTATAACGTTATAGCATACAACGTAATACGTCATTTCGTTATACCATATAACGTAATACGTTATAACGTTATACCATATAACGTAATACGTTATAACGTTATACCATATAACGTAATACGTTATAACGTTATGCCATATAACGTAATACGTTATAACGTTATACCAAATATCGTAATCCGTTATAACGTTATAACATACAACGTAAAGCGTCATATCGTTGTACCATATATCGTAATACGTTATAACGTTGAACCATATAACGTAATACGTTATAACGTTATACCATATAACGTAATACGTTATAACGTTATACCATATAACGTAATCCGTTATAACGTTATAGCATACAACGTAAAACGTTATTTCTTTATACCATATAACGTAATACGTTATAACGTTATACCATATATCGTAATACGTTATAACGTTATACCATATAACGTTATACGTCATATAGTTATACCATATGACGTTATACCATATAACGTAGTACGTTATAACGTTATAACATATCACGTAATACGTCATAACGTTATACCCTATGACGTTACATAATATAACGTAATACGTTATACCGTTATGCCATATATCGTAACACGTTATAACGTTATACCATTTAACGTAATACGTTAAAACGTTATACCATGTAACGTAATTAGTTATAACGTTATACCATATAACGTAATCCGTTATAACGTTATACCATATAACGTAAATCGTCATTTCGTTATACCATATATCGTAATACGTTATAACGTTATACCATATAACGTAATACGTTACAAAGTTATACGATATAACGTAATACGTTATAACGTTATACCATATAACGTAATACGTTATAACGTTATACCATATAACGTAATACGTTATATCGTTATACCATATAACGTAATAGGATATAACGTTATAGCATACAACGTAATACGTTATAACGTTAAACCATATAACGTTATCCGTTATAACGTTATACCATATAGCGTAACACTATATGATGTTATAGCATATAAGGTAATCCGTTATAACGTTATACTATATAACATAATACTATATAACGTTATACCATATAACGTAATCCGTTATAACGTTCTACCATGTAACATAATACGTCATAACGTTATACCATATGACGTTATACCATATAACGTAATACGTTATAACGTTATACCATATCACGTAATACGTCATGACGTTATACCCTATGACGTTATATAATATAACGTAATACGTTATACCGTTATGCCATATATCGTAATACGTTATAACGTTATACCATATATCGTAATACGTTATAACGTTATACCATATAACGTAATACGTTATAACGTTATAGCATATAACGTAAAACGTCATTTCGTTATACCATATAACGTAATACGTTATTACGTTATACCATATAACGTAAAACGTCATTTCGTTATACCATATAACGTAATACATTATATCGTTATGCCATATATCGTAATACGCTATGAAATTATACCATATAACGTAATACGCTATAACGTTATACCATATAACGTAAAACGTCATATCGTTATACCATATATCGTAATACGTTATAACGTTAAACCATATAACGTAATCCGTTATAACGTTACACCATATAACGTAAAACGTCATTTCGTTATACCATATAACGTAATACGTTATATCGTTATGCCATATATCGTAATACGTTATACCGTTATGCCATATATCGTAATACGTTATATCCTGATACCATATAACGTAATACGTTATAACGTTTTACCATACAACGTAATACGTTACAAAGTTATACCATATAACGTAATCCGTTATAACGTTATATCATATAACGTAAAACGTCATTTCGTTATACCATATATCGTAATACGTTATAACGTTATACCATATAACGTAATACGTTATAACGTTATACCATATAACGTAATACGTTATATCGTTATGCCATATATCGTAATACGTTATGACGTTATACCATATAACGTAATACGTTATATCGTTATGCCATATATCGTAATACGTTATAACGTTATACCATATAACATAATACGTTATAACGTTATACCATATAACGTAATACGTCATTTCGTCATACCATATGACGTTATACCATATAACGAAATACGTTATAACGTTATACCGTATCACGTAATACGTCATGACGTTATACCCTATGACGTTATATAATATAACGTAATACGTTATACCGTTATGCCATATATCGTAATGCGTTATAACGTTATACCATATATCGTAATACGTTATAACGTTATACCATATAACGTAATACGTTATAGCGTTATACCATATAACGTAAAACGTCATTTCGTTATACCATATAACGTAATACATTATTACGTTATACCATATAGCGTAAAACGTCATTTCGTTATATCATATAACGTAATACATTATATCGTTATGTCATATATCGTAATACGTTATGACGTTATACCATATAACGTAATACGCTATAACGTTATACCATATAACGTAAAACGTCATATCGTTATACCATATAACGTAATACGTTATAACGTTAAACCATATAACGTAATCCGTTATAACGTTACACCATATAACGTAAAACGTTATTTCGTTATTCCATATAACGTAATACGTTATAAAGTAATACCATGTAACGTAATACGTTATAAAGTTATACCATATAACGTAATACGTTATAACGTTATACCATATAACGTAAAACGTCATTTCGTTATACCATATAACGTAATACGTTATAACGTAATGCCATATAACGTAATACGTTACAACGTTATACCATATAACGTAATACGTTATAAATTATTACCATGTAACGTAATACGTTATGACGTTATAGGATACAACGTAATACTTCATAACGTTATACCATACAACATAATGCTTGATAACGTTATACCATACAACGTAATACGTTATAACGTTATAGCATACAACGTAATACGTCATTTCGTTATACCATATAACGTACTACGTTATAACGTTATACCATATAACGTAATACGTTATAACGTTATACCATATAACGTAAATCGTCATTTCGTTATACCATATATCGTAATACGTTATAACGTTATACCATATAACGTAATACGTTACAAAGTTATACGATATAACGTAATACGTTATAACGTTATACCATATAACGTAATACGTTATAACGTTATACCATATAACGTAATACGTTATATCGTTATACCATATAACGTAATAGGATATAACGTTATAGCATACAACGTAATACGTTATAACGTTAAACCATATAACGTTATCCGTTATAACGTTATACCATATAGCGTAACACTATATGATGTTATAGCATATAAGGTAATCCGTTATAACGTTATACTATATAACATAATACTATATAACGTTATACCATATAACGTAATCCGTTATAACGTTCTACCATGTAACATAATACGTCATAACGTTATACCATATGACGTTATACCATATAACGTAATACGTTATAACGTTATACCATATCACGTAATACGTCATGACGTTATACCCTATGACGTTATATAATATAACGTAATACGTTATACCGTTATGCCATATATCGTAATACGTTATAACGTTATACCATATATCGTAATACGTTATAACGTTATACCATATAACGTAATACGTTATAACGTTATAGCATATAACGTAAAACGTCATTTCGTTATACCATATAACGTAATACGTTATTACGTTATACCATATAACGTAAAACGTCATTTCGTTATACCATATAACGTAATACATTATATCGTTATGCCATATATCGTAATACGCTATGAAATTATACCATATAACGTAATACGCTATAACGTTATACCATATAACGTAAAACGTCATATCGTTATACCATATATCGTAATACGTTATAACGTTAAACCATATAACGTAATCCGTTATAACGTTACACCATATAACGTAAAACGTCATTTCGTTATACCATATAACGTAATACGTTATATCGTTATGCCATATATCGTAATACGTTATACCGTTATGCCATATATCGTAATACGTTATATCCTGATACCATATAACGTAATACGTTATAACGTTTTACCATACAACGTAATACGTTACAAAGTTATACCATATAACGTAATCCGTTATAACGTTATATCATATAACGTAAAACGTCATTTCGTTATACCATATATCGTAATACGTTATAACGTTATACCATATAACGTAATACGTTATAACGTTATACCATATAACGTAATACGTTATATCGTTATGCCATATATCGTAATACGTTATGACGTTATACCATATAACGTAATACGTTATATCGTTATGCCATATATCGTAATACGTTATAACGTTATACCATATAACATAATACGTTATAACGTTATACCATATAACGTAATACGTCATTTCGTCATACCATATGACGTTATACCATATAACGAAATACGTTATAACGTTATACCGTATCACGTAATACGTCATGACGTTATACCCTATGACGTTATATAATATAACGTAATACGTTATACCGTTATGCCATATATCGTAATGCGTTATAACGTTATACCATATATCGTAATACGTTATAACGTTATACCATATAACGTAATACGTTATAGCGTTATACCATATAACGTAAAACGTCATTTCGTTATACCATATAACGTAATACATTATTACGTTATACCATATAGCGTAAAACGTCATTTCGTTATATCATATAACGTAATACATTATATCGTTATGTCATATATCGTAATACGTTATGACGTTATACCATATAACGTAATACGCTATAACGTTATACCATATAACGTAAAACGTCATATCGTTATACCATATAACGTAATACGTTATAACGTTAAACCATATAACGTAATCCGTTATAACGTTACACCATATAACGTAAAACGTTATTTCGTTATTCCATATAACGTAATACGTTATAAAGTAATACCATGTAACGTAATACGTTATAAAGTTATACCATATAACGTAATACGTTATAACGTTATACCATATAACGTAAAACGTCATTTCGTTATACCATATAACGTAATACGTTATAACGTAATGCCATATAACGTAATACGTTACAACGTTATACCATATAACGTAATACGTTATAAATTATTACCATGTAACGTAATACGTTATGACGTTATAGGATACAACGTAATACTTCATAACGTTATACCATACAACATAATGCTTGATAACGTTATACCATACAACGTAATACGTTATAACGTTATAGCATACAACGTAATACGTCATTTCGTTATACCATATAACGTACTACGTTATAACGTTATACCATATAACGTAATACGTTATAACGTTATACCATATAACGTAATACGTTATAACGTTATGCCATATAACGTAATACGTTATAACGTTATACCAAATATCGTAATCCGTTATAACGTTATAACATACAACGTAAAGCGTCATATCGTTGTACCATATATCGTAATACGTTATAACGTTGAACCATATAACGTAATACGTTATAACGTTATACCATATAACGTAATACGTTATAATGTTATACCATATAACGTTGATCGTCATTTCGTTATACCATTTAACGTAATACGTTATAACGTAATGCCATATAACCTAATACGTTATAACGTTATACCATATAACGTAATATGTTATAACGTTGTACCATATAACGTAATACGTTATAACGTTATAGCATACAACGTAATACGTTATAACGTTATACCCTATAACGTAATACGTTCTAACGTTATACCATATAACGTAATACGTTATAACGTTATACCATTCAACGTTATACCACAAAACGTAATGCGTTATAACGTTATGCCATATAACGTAATACGTTATAGCGTTATACCATATAACGTAATCCGTTATAACGTTACACCATATAGCTTAATACTATATAACGTTATACCATATAAGGTAATCCGTTAAAACGTTATACTATATAACATAATACTATATAACGTCATACCATATAACGTAATATGTTATAACGTTATGCCATATAACGTAATACGTTATAACGTTATACCATATAACGTAATACGTTATAACGTTATGCCATATAACGTAATACGTTATAACGTTATACCAAATATCGTAATCCGTTATAACGTTATAACATACAACGTAAAGCGTCATATCGTTGTACCATATATCGTAATACGTTATAACGTTGAACCATATAACGTAATCCGTTTTAACGTTATACCATATGACGTTATACCATATAACGTAATACGTTATAAAGTTATACCATATTAGGTAATACGTCATAACGTTATACCCTATGACGTTATATAATATAACATAATACGTTATACCGTTATGCCATATAACGTAATACGTTATAGCGTTATACCATATAACGTAATCCGTTATAACGTTACACCATATAGCTTAATACTATATAACGTTATACCATATAAGGTAATCCGTTAAAACGTTATACTATATAACATAATACTATATAACGTTATACCATATAACGTAATATGTTATAACGTTATACCATATAACGTAATCCGTTTTAACGTTATACCATATGACGTTATACCATATGACGTTATACCATATAACGTAATATGTTATAACGTTATACCATATAACGTAATCCGTTTTAACGTTATACCATATGACGTTATACCATATGACGTTATACCATACTAGGTAATACGTCATAACGTTATACCATATGACGTTATATAATATAACATAATACGTTATACCGTTATGCCATATATCGTAATACGTTATAACGTTATACCATTCAACGTTATACCACAAAACGTAATGCGTTATAACGTTATACCATATAAGGTAATACGTTATAGCGTTATACCATATAACGTAAAACGTCATTTCGTTATACCATATAACGTAATACGTTATTACGTTATACCATATAACGTAAAACGTCATTTCGTTATACCATATAACGTAATACATTATATCGTTATGCCATATATCGTAATACGTTATGAAATTATACCATATAACGTAATACGCTATAACGTTATACCATATAACGTAAAACGTCATTTCGTTATACCATATAACGTAATACGTTATAACGTAATGCTATATAACGTAATACGTTATAACGTTATACCATATAACGTAAAACGTCATTTCGTTATACCATATAACGTAACACGTTATAACGTAATGCCATATAACGTAATACGTTACAACGTTATACCATATAACGTATTACGATTTAACGTTATACCATATAACGTAATACGTAATAACGTTATACCATATAACGTAAAAAGTCATTTCGTTATACCGTACAACGTAATACGTTATAACGTAATGCCATATAACATAATACGTTATGACTTTATACCATATAACGTAATACGTTATAACGTTATACCATATAACTTAATACGTTATATCGTAATACGTTATAACGTTATATCATATGACGTAATACGTTATAACGTTATACCATGAAACGTAATACGTTATAAAGTAATACCATGTAACGTAATACGTTATAACGTTATCGCATACAACGTAATACGTCTTAACGTTATACCATACAACATAATGCTTTATAATGTTATACCATACAACGTAATACGTTATAACGTTATTCCATACAACGTAATACGTTATAACGTTATACCACATAACGTAATACGATATAACGTTATACCATATAACTTAATACGTCATAACGTTATATCATACAACGTAATACGTTCAAACGTTATAACATACAACGTAATGCTTTATAACGTTATACCAAATAACGTAATACGTTATAACGCTATTCCATACAACGTAATACGTCATAACGTTATACCACATAACGTAATACGTTATAACGTTATACCATAAAACGTAATACGTTATAGCGTTATGCAATACAACGTAATACGTTATAACGTAATGCCATATAACATAATACGTTATAACTTTATTGTATATAACGTAATATGTTATAACGTTATACCATATAACGTTATACGTTATAACGTTGTTGCATTCAACGTTATACCAGAAAACGTAATACGTTACAACGTTATGCCATATAACGTAATACGTTATATACGTTATACCATATAAAGTAATACGTTATAACGTTATAGCATACAACGTAATACGTTATAACGTTATACCATATAACGTAATACGTTATAACGTTATGCCATATAACTTAATACGTCATAACGTTATAGCATACAACGTAATACGTTATAACGTTATACCATATAACGTAATACGTTATAACGTTATACCAAATAACGTAATACGTTATAACGTTGTAGCATTCAACGTTATACCACAAAACGTAATACGTTACAACGTTATGCCATATAACGTAATACGTTATATACGTTATACCATATAAAGTAATACGTTATAACGTTATAGCATACAACGTAATACGTTATAACGTTATACCATATAACGTAATACGTTATAACGTTATACCATATAACGTAATACGTTATAACGTCATAGCATACAACGTAATACGTTATAACGTTATACCATATAACGTAATACGTTATAACGAAATGCCATATAACGTAATACGTTATAACTTTATACCATATAACGTAATACGTTATAACGTTATACCATATGACATTATACCTTATAACGTAATACGTTATAACGTTATACCATATCACGAAATACGTCATAACGTCATACCCTATGACGTTATATAATATAACGTAATACGTTATACCGTTATGCCATATATCGTAATACGTTATAACGTAATGCCATATAACGTAATACGGTATAACGTTTTGCCATATAACGTAATCCGTTATAACGTTATACCATACAACGTAAAGCGTCCTTTTGTTATACCATATATCGTAATACGTTACAACGTTATACCATATAACGTAATATCTT
Organism: Bombus huntii; assembly: GCF_024542735.1. Lineage (NCBI taxonomy): Eukaryota > Metazoa > Arthropoda > Insecta > Hymenoptera > Apidae > Bombus > Bombus huntii. Next base: position 1,959,664 of record NC_066240.1, on the reverse strand, counting down.
ATAACGTTGTACCATATAACGTAATGCGTTATAACGTTATACCATATAACGTAAAACGTCATTTCGTTATACCATATATCGTAATACGTTATAGCGTCATACCATATAACGTAATACGTCACAAAATTATACCGCATAACGCAACACGTTATAACGTAATACCATATAACGTAATACGTTATAACGTCATACCATATAACGCAATAAGTTATAACGTTATTCCACATAACGTAATACGTTACAAAGTAATACCATGTAACGTAATACGTTATAACGTTATACCATATAACGTAATACATTATAACGTTATAGCATTCAACGTTATACCACAAAACGTAATACGTTATATCGTTATGCCATATAACGTAATACGTTATAACGTTATACCATATATCGCAATCCGTTATAACTTTATAACATACAACGTAAAGCGTCATTTCGTTGTACCATATATCGTAATACGTTATAACGTAGTACCATATAACGTAATACGTTATAAAGTAATACCATGTAACGTAATACGTTATAAAGTTATACCATATAACGTAATACGTTATAACGTTATACCATATAACGTAAAACGTCATTTCGTTATACCATATAACGTAATACGTTATAACGTAATGCCATATAACGTAATACGTTACAACGTTATACCATATAACGTAATACGTTATAAATTAATACCATGTAACGTAATACGTTATGACGTTATAGGATACAACGTAATACTTCATAACGTTATACCATACAACATAATGCTTGATAACGTTACACCATACAACGTAATACGTTATAACGTTATAGCATACAACGTAATACGTCATTTCGTTATACCATATAACGTAATACGTTATAACGTTATACCATATAACGTAATACGTTATAACGTTCTACCATATAACGTAATACGTTATAACGTTATGCCATATAACGTAATACGTTATAAGGTTATACCAAATATCGTAATCCGTTATAACGTTATAACATACAACGTAAAGCGTCATATCGTTGTACCATATAACGTAATACGTTATAACGTTATACCATATATCGTAATACGTTATAACGTTATACCATATAACGTTATACGTCATATAGTTATACCATATGACGTTATACCATATAACGTAGTACGTTACAACGTTATAACATATCACGTAATACGTTATAACGTTATACCCTATGACGTTACATAATATAACGTAATACGTTATACCGTTATGCCATATATCGTAACACGGTATAACGTTATACCATTTAACGTAATACGTTAAAACGTTATACCATGTAACGTAATTAGTTATAACGTTATACCATATAACGTAATCCGTTATAACGTTATACCATATAACGAAAATCGTCATTTCGTTATACCATATATCGTAATACGTTATAACGTTATACCATATAACGTAATACGTTACAAAGTTATACGATATAACGTAATACGTTATAACGTTATACCATATAACGTAATACGTTATAACGTTATACCATATAACGTAATACGTTATATCGTTATACCATATAACGTAATAGGATATAACGTTATAGCATACAACGTAATACGTTATAACGTTAAACCATATAACGTTATCCGTTATAACGTTATACCATATAGCGTAACACTATATAATGTTATAGCATATAAGGTAATCCGTTATAACGTTATACTATATAACATAATACTATATAACGTTATACCATATAACGTAATCCGTTATAACGTTCTACCATGTAACATAATACGTCATAACGTTATACCATATGACGTTATACCATATAACGTAATACGTTATAACGTTATACTATATCACGTAATACGTCATAACGTTATACCCTATGACGTTACATAATATAACGTAATACGTTATACCGTTATGCCATATATCGTAATACGTTATAACGTTATACCATATATCGTAATACGTTATAACGTTATACCATGTAACGTAATTAGTTATAACGTTATACCATATAACGTAATCCGTTATAACGTTATACCATATAACGTAAATCGTCATTTCGTTATACCATATATCGTAATACGTTATAACGTTATACCATATAACGTAATACGTTACAAAGTTATACGATATAACGTAATACGTTATAACGTTATACCATATAACGTAATACGTTATAACGTTATACCATATAACGTAATACGTTATATCGTTATACCATATAACGTAATAGGATATAACGTTATAGCATACAACGTAATACGTTATAACGTTAAACCATATAACGTTATCCGTTATAACGTTATACCATATAGCGTAACACTATATAATGTTATAGCATATAAGGTAATCCGTTATAACGTTATACTATATAACATAATACTATATAACGTTATACCATATAACGTAATCCGTTATAACGTTCTACCATGTAACATAATACGTCATAACGTTATACCATATGACGTTATACCATATAACGTAATACGTTATAACGTTATACCATATCACGTAATACGTCATGACGTTTTACCCTATGACGTTATATAATATAACGTAATACGTTATACCGTTATGCCATATATCGTAATACGTTATAACGTTATACCATATATCGTAATACGTTATAACGTTATACCATATAACGTAATACGTTATAGCGTTATACCATATAACGTAAAACGTCATTTCGTTATACCATATAACGTAATACGTTATTACGTTATACCATATAACGTAAAACGTCATTTCGTTATACCATATAACGTAATACATTATATCGTTATGCCATATATCGTAATACGTTATGAAATTATACCATATAACGTAATACGCTATAACGTTATACCATATAACGTAAAACGTCATATCGTTATACCATATATCGTAATACGTTATACCGTTATGCCATATATCGTAATACGTTATAACCTGATACCATATAACGTAATACGTCATAACGTTTTACCATATAACGTATTACGTTATAAAGTTATACCATATAACGTAATCCGTTATAACGTTATATCATATAACGTAAAACGTCATTTCGTTATAACATATATCGTAATACGTTATAACGTTATACCATATAACGTAATACGCTATAACGTTATACCATATAACGTAATCCGTTATAACGTTCTACCATGTAACATAATACGTCATAACGTTATACCATATGACGTTATACCATATAACGTAATACGTTATAACGTTATACCATATCACGTAATACGTCATAACGTTATACCCTATGACGTTACATAATATAACGTAATACGTTATACCGTTATGCCATATATCGTAATACGTTATAACGTTATACCATATATCGTAATACGTTACAACGTTATACCATATAACGTAATATCTTATAACGTTGTACCATATAACGTAATGCGTTATAACGTTATACCATATAACGTAAAACGTCATTTCGTTATACCATATATCGTAATACGTTATAGCGTCATACCATACAACGTAATACGTCACAAAATTATACCGCATAACGCAACACGTTATAACGTAATACCATATAACGTAATACGTTATAACGTCATACCATATAACGCAATAAGTTATAACGTTATTCCACATAACGTAACACGTTACAAAGTAATACCATGTAACGTAATACGTTATAACGTTATACCATATAACGTAATACATTATAACGTTATAGCATTCAACGTTATACCACAAAACGTAATACGTTATATCGTTATGCCATATAACGTAATACGTTATAACGTTATACCATATATCGCAATCCGTTATAACTTTATAACATACAACGTAAAGCGTCATTTCGTTGTACCATATATCGTAATACGTTATAACGTAGTACCATATAACGTAATACGTTATAAAGTAATACCATGTAACGTAATACGTTATAAAGTTATACCATATAACGTAATACGTTATAACGTTATACCATATAACGTAAAACGTCGTTTCGTTATACCATATAACGTAATACGTTATAACGTAATGCCATATAACGTAATACGTTACAACGTTATACCATATAACGTAATACGTTATAAATTAATACCATGTAACGTAATACGTTATGACGTTATAGGATACAACGTAATACTTCATAACGTTATACCATACAACATAATGCTTGATAACGTTATACCATACAACGTAATACGTTATAACGTTATAGCATACAACGTAATACGTCATTTCGTTATACCATATAACGTAATACGTTATAACGTTATACCATATAACGTAATACGTTATAACGTTATACCATATAACGTAATTCGTTATAACGTTATGCCATATAACGTAATACGTTATAACGTTATACCAAATATCGTAATCCGTTATAACGTTATAACATACAACGTAAAGCGTCATATCGTTGTACCATATATCGTAATACGTTATAACGTTGAACCATATAACGTAATACGTTATAACGTTATACCATATAACGTAATACGTTATAACGTTATACCATATAACGTAATCCGTTATAACGTTATAGCATACAACGTAAAACGTTATTTCACTATACCATATAACGTAATACGTTATAACGTTATACCATATATCGTAATACGTTATAACGTTATACCATATAACGTTATACGTCATATAGTTATACCATATGACGTTATACCATATAACGTAGTACGTTATAACGTTATAACATATCACGTAATACGTCATAACGTTATACCCTATGACGTTACATAATATAACGTAATACGTTATACCGTTATGCCATATATCGTAACACGTTATAACGTTATACCATTTAACGTAATACGTTAAAACGTTATACCATGTAACGTAATTAGTTATAACGTTATACCATATAACGTAATCCGTTATAACGTTATACCATATAACGTAAATCGTCATTTCGTTATACCATATATCGTAATACGTTATAACGTTATACCATATAACGTAATACGTTACAAAGTTATACGATATAACGTAATACGTTATAACGTTATACCATATAACGTAATACGTTATATCGTTATACCATATAACGTAATAGGATATAACGTTATAGCATACAACGTAATACGTTATAACGTTAAACCATATAACGTTATCCGTTATAACGTTATACCATATAGCGTAACACTATATAATGTTATAGCATATAAGGTAATCCGTTATAACGTTATACTATATAACATAATACTATATAACGTTATACCATATAACGTAATCCGTTATAACGTTCTACCATGTAACATAATACGTCATAACGTTATACCATATGACGTTATACCATATAACGTAATACGTTATAACGTTATACCATATCAAGTAATACGTCATAACGTTATACCCTATGACGTTACATAATATAACGTAATACGTTATACCGTTATGCCATATATCGTAATACGTTATAACGTTATACCATATATCGTAATACGTTATAACGTTATACCATGTAACGTAATTAGTTATAACGTTATACCATATAACGTAATCCGTTATAACGTTATACCATATAACGTAAATCGTCATTTCGTTATACCATATATCGTAATACGTTATAACGTTATACCATATAACGTAATACGTTATAACGTTATACCATATAACGTAATACGTTATATCGTTATACCATATAACGTAATAGGATATAACGTTATAGCATACAACGTAATACGTTATAACGTTAAACCATATAACGTTATCCGTTATAACGTTATACCATATAGCGTAACACTATATAATGTTATAGCATATAAGGTAATCCGTTATAACGTTATACTATATAACATAATACTATATAACGTTATACCATATAACGTAATCCGTTATAACGTTCTACCATGTAACATAATACGTCATAACGTTATACCATATGACGTTATACCATATAACGTAATACGTTATAACGTTATACCATATCACGTAATACGTCATGACGTTATACCCTATGACGTTATATAATATAACGTAATACGTTATACCGTTATGCCATATATCGTAATACGTTATAACGTTATACCATATATCGTAATACGTTATAACGTTATACCATATAACGTAATACGTTATAGCGTTATACCATATAACGTAAAACGTCATTTCGTTATACCATATAACGTAATACGTTATTACGTTATACCATATAACGTAAAACGTCATTTCGTTATACCATATAACGTAATACATTATATCGTTATGCCATATATCGTAATACGTTATGAAATTATACCATATAACGTAATACGCTATAACGTTATACCATATAACGTAAAACGTCATATCGTTATACCATATAACGTAATACGTTATATCGTTATACCATATATCGTAATACGTGATACCGTTATGGCATATATCGTAATACGTTATAACCTGATACCATATAACGTAATACGTCATAACGTTTTACCATATAACGTATTACGTTATAAAGTTATACCATATAACGTAATCCGTTATAACGTTATATCATATAACGTAAAACGTCATTTCGTTATAACATATATCGTAATACGTTATAACGTTATACCATATAACGTAATACGCTATAACGTTATACCATATAACGTAAAACGTCATATCGTTACACCATATATCGTAATACGTTATAACGTTAAACCATATAACGTAATCCGTTATAACGTTACACCATATAACGTAAAACGTCATTTCGTTATACCATATAACGTAATACGTTATATCGTTATGCCATATATCGTAATACGTTATAACGATATACCATATAACGTAATACGTTATAACGTTATACCATATAACGTAAAACGCCATTTCGTTATACCATATATCGTAATACGTTATAGCGTCATACCATATGAAGTTATACCATATAACGTAATACGTTTTAACGTTATACCATATCACGTAATACGTTATAACATTATGCCATGTAACGTAATACGTTATAACGTTATACCATATAACGTAATACGTCATAACGTTATACCATATGACGTTATACCTTATAACGTAATACGTTATAACGTTATACCATATCACGTAATACGTCATAACGTTATACCCTATGACGTTATATAATATAACGTAATACGTTATACCGTTATGCCATATATCGTAATACGTTATAACCTTATACCATATAACGTAATACGTTATAACGTTTTACCATATAACGTAATACGTTACAAAGTTATACCATATAACGTAATCCGTTATAACGTTATATCATATAACGTAAAACGTCATTTCGTTATACCATATATCGTAATACGTTATAACGTTATACCATATAACGTAATACGTTATAACGTTATACCATATAACGTAATACGTTATATCGTTATGCCATATATCGTAATACGTTATGACGTTATACCATATAACGTAATACGTTATATCGTTATGCCATATATCGTAATACGTTATAACGTTATACCATATAACGTAATACGTTATAACGTTATACCATATAACGTAAAACGTCATTTCGTTATACCATATGACGTTATACCATATAACGAAATACGTTATAACGTTATACCGTATCACGTAATACGTCATGACGTTATACCCTATGACGTTATATAATATAACGTAATACGTTATACCGTTATGCCATATATCGTAATACGTTATAACGTTATACCATATATCGTAATATGTTATAACGTTATACCATATAACATAATACGTTATAGCGTTATACCATATAACGTAAAACGTCATTTCGTTATACCATATAACGTAATACATTATTACGTTATACCATATAGCGTAAAACGTCATTTCGTTATACCATATAACGTAATACATTATATCGTTATGTCATATATCGTAATACGTTATGACGTTATACCATATAACGTAATACGCTATAACGTTATACCATATAACGTAAAACGTCATATCGTTATACCATATAACGTAATACGTTATAACGTTAAACCATATAACGTAATCCGTTATAACGTTACACCATATAACGTAAAACGTCATTTCGTTATTCCATATAACGTAATACGTTATATCGTTATGCCATATATCGTAATACGTTATAACGTTATACCATATAAAGTAATACGTTATAACGTTATACCATATAACGTAAAACGTCATTTCGTTATACCATATATCGTAATACGTTATAGCGTCATACCATATGACGTTATACCATATAACGTAATACGTTATAACGTTATACCATATCACGTAATACGTTATAGCATTATGCCATGTAACGTAATACGTTATAACGTTATACCATATAACGTAATACGTCATAACGTTATACCATATGACGTTATACCTTATAACGTAATACGTTATAAAGTTATACCATATAACGTAATCCGTTATAACGTTGTATCATATAACGTAAAACGTCATTTCGTTGTACCATATATCGTAATACGTTATAACGTTATACCAAATAACGTAAGACGTCATTTCGTTTGACCATATAACGTAATACGTTATAACGTTATACCATATCACGTAATACGTCATAACGTCATACCCTATGACGTTATATAATATAAAGTAATACGTTATACCGTTATGCCATATATCGTAATACGTTATAACGTTGTACCATATAATGTAATACGCTATAGTGTTATAACATATCACGTAAAACGTCATTTCGTTATACCATATAACGTAATACGTTATAACGTCATACCATATATCGTAATACGTTATAACGTAATGCCATATAACGTAATACGGTATAACGTTTTGCCATATAACGTAATACGTTCTAACGTTATACCATATAACGTGATCCGTTATAACGTTATACCATACAACGTAAAGCGTCCTTTTGTTATACCATATATCGTAATACGTTACAACGTTATACCATATAACGTAATATCTTATAACGTTATACCATATAACGTAATGCGTTATAACGTTATACCATATAACGTAAAACGTCATTTCGTTATACCATATATCGTAATACGTTATAGCGTCATACCATATAACGTAATACGTCACAAAATTATACCGCATAACGCAACACGTTATAACGTAATACCATATAACGTAATACGTTATAACGTCATACCATATAACGCAATAAGTTATAACGTTATTCCACATAACGTAATACGTTACAAAGTAATACCATGTAACGTAATACGTTATAACGTTATACCATATAACGTAATACATTATAACGTTATAGCATTCAACGTTATACCACAAAACGTAATACGTTATATCGTTATGCCATATAACGTAATACGTTATAACGTTATACCATATATCGCAATCCGTTATAACTTTATAACATACAACGTAAAGCGTCATTTCGTTGTACCATATATCGTAATACGTTATAACGTAGTACCATATAACGTAATACGTTATAAAGTAATACCATGTAACGTAATACGTTATAAAGTTATACCATATAACGTAATACGTTATAACGTTATACCATATAACGTAAAACGTCATTTCGTTATACCATATAACGTAATACGTTATAACGTAATGCCATATAACGGAAAACGGCACTTCTTTATACCATATAACGTAATACGTTATAACGTTATACCATATAACGTAATACGTTATAACGTTATACCATATAACGTAATACGTTATATATGTTATACCATGTAACGTAATACGTTATAACGTTATAGCATACAACGTAATACTTCATAACGTTATACCATACAACATAATGCTTTATAACGTTATACCATACAACGTAATACGTTATAACGTTATAGCATACAACGTAATACGTTATAACGTTATACCATATAACGTAATACGTTATAACGTTATACCATATGACGTTATACCATATAACGTAATACGTTATTACGTTATACCATATGACGATATACCACAAAACGTAATACGTTATAACGTTATACCATATAACGTAATACGTTATAACGTTATACCATATAACGTAATACGTTATAACGTTATACCATATAACGTAATACGTTATAACGTTATACCATATAACGTAATACGTTATAACGTTATACCATATGACGTTATACCATATAACGTAATACGTTATAACGTTATACCATATAACGTAATACGTTATAACGTTATACCATATGACGTTATACCATATAACGTAATACGTTATTACGTTATACCATATAACGTAATACGTTATAACGTTATACCATATAACGTAATACGTTATAACGTTATAACATATGACGTTATACCATATAACGTAATACGTTATTACGTTATACCATATGACGATATACTTCATAACGTAATACGTTATAACGTTATACCATATGACGTTATACCATATAACGTAATACGTTATTACGTTATACCATATGACGATATACCACAAAACGTAATACGTTATAACGTTATACCATATAACGTAAGTCGTTATAACGTTATACCATATAACGTAATACGTTATAACGTTATACCATATGACGTTATACCATATAACGTACTACGTTATTACGTTATACCATATAACGTAATACGTTATAACGTGATACCATATGACGTTATACCATATAACGTAATACGTTATTACGTTATACCATATGACGATATACCACATAACGTAATACGTTATAACGTTATACCATATAACGTAATACGGTATAACGTTATACCATATAACGTAATACGTTATAACGTTATACCATATGACGTTATACCATATAACGTTATACCATATGACGTTATACCATATAACGTAATGCGTTATAACGTTATACCATATAACGCAATACGTTATTACGTTATACCATATGACGATATACCACATAACGTAATACGTTATAACGTTATACCATATAACGTAATACGTTATAACGTTATACCTTATAACGTAATACGTTACAACGTTATACCATATAACGTAATACGTTATAATGTTATACCATATAACGTAATACGTTATTACGTTATACCATATGACGATATACAACATAACGTAATACGTTATAACGTTATACCATATGACGTTATACCATATAACGTAATACATTATTATGTTATTCCATATGACGATATACCACATAACGTAATACGTTATAACGTTATACCATATAACGTAATACGTTATAACGTTATACCATATAACGTAATACGTTATAACGTTATACCATATGACGTTAAACCATATAACGTAATACGTTATTGCGTTATACCATATGACGATATACCACATAACGTAAAACGTTATAACGTTATACCATATAACGTAATACGTTATAACGTTATACCATATAACGTAATACGTTATAACGTTATACCATATAACGTAATACGTTATAACGTTATACCATATGACGTTATACCATATAACGTAATACGTTATTACGTTATACCATATAACGTAATACGTTATAACGTTATAACATATGACGTTATACCATATAACGTAATACGTTATTACGTTATACCATATGACGATATACTTCATAACGTAACACGTTATAACGTTATACCATATGACGTTATACCATATAACGTAATACGTTACAACGTTATAGCATATAACGTAATACGTTATAACGTTATACCATATGACGTTATACCATATAACGTAATACGTTATTACGTTATACCATATGACGGTATACCACAAAACGTAATACGTTATAACGTTATACCATATAACGTAATACGTTATAACGTTATACCATATAACGTAATACGTTATAACGTTATACCATATGACGTTATACCATATAACGTAATACGTTATTACGTTATACCATATAACGTAATACGTTATAACGTTATACCATATAACGTTATACGTTATAACGTTATACTATATGACGTTATACCATATAACGTAATACGTTATTACGTTATACCATATAACGTAATACGTTATTACGTTATACCATATGACGTTATACCATATAACGTAATACGTTATAACGTTATACCATATAACGTAATACGTTATAACGTTATACCATATAACGTAATACGTTATAACGTTATACCATATAACGTAATACGTTATTACGTTATACCATATGACGATATACAACATAACGTAATACGTTATAACGTTATACCATGTGACGTTATACCATATAACGTAATACGTTATTATGTTATACCATATGACGATATACCACATAACGTAATACGTTATAACGTTATACCATATAACGTAATACGTTATAACGTTATACCATATACCGTAATACGTTATAACGTTATACCATATGACGTTAAACCATATAACGTAATACGTTATTGCGTTATACCATATGACGATATACCACATAACGAAATACGTTATAACGTTATACCATATAACGTAATACGTTATAACGTTATACCATATGACGTTATACCATATAACGTAATACGTTATTACGTTATACCATATAACGTAACACGTTATAACGTTATACCATATGACGTTATACCATATAACGTACTACGTTATTACGTTATACCATATAACGTAATACGTTATAACGTTATACCATATAACGTAATACGTTATAACGTTATACCATATAACGTAATACGTTATAACGTTATACCATATGACGTTATACCATATAACGTAATACGTTATTACGTTATACCATATAACGTAATACGTTATAACGTTATAACATATGACGTTATACCATATAACGTAATACGTTATTACGTTATACCATATGACGATATACTTCATAACGTAACACGTTATAACGTTATACCATATGACGTTATACCATATAACGTAATACGTTACAACGTTATAGCATATAACGTAATACGTTATAACGTTATACCATATGACGTTATACCATATAACGTAATACGTTATTACGTTATACCATATGACGATATACCACAAAACGTAATACGTTATAACGTTATACCATATAACGTAATACGTTATAACGTTATAGCATATAACGTAATACGTTATAACGTTATACCATATGACGTTATACCATATAACGTAATACGTTATTACGTTATACCATATAACGTAATACGTTATAACGTTATACCATATAACGTTATACGTTATAACGTTATACTATATGACGTTATACCATATAACGTAATACGTTATTACGTTATACCATATAACGTAATACGTTATTACGTTATACCATATGACGTTATACCATATAACGTAATACGTTATAACGTTATACCATATAACGTAATACGTTATAACGTTATACCATATAACGTAATACGTTATAACGTTATACCATATAACGTAATACGTTATTACGTTATACCATATGACGATATACAACATAACGTAATACGTTATAACGTTATACCATGTGACGTTATACCATATAACGTAATACGTTATTATGTTATACCATATGACGATATACCACATAACGTAATACGTTATAACGTTATACCATATAACGTAATACGTTATAACGTTATACCATATAACGTAATACGTTATAACGTTATACCATATGACGTTAAACCATATAACGTAATACGTTATTGCGTTATACCATATGACGATATACCACATAACGAAATACGTTATAACGTTATACCATATAACGTAATACGTTATAACGTTATACCATATGACGTTATACCATATAACGTAATACGTTATTACGTTATACCATATAACGTAACACGTTATAA